>NC_057810.1:344015323-344315323 GCF_018294505.1 Triticum aestivum
AGGCTCCGGGAAGAAGAGGGTGGGAGGGCGGGAAAACATAGGCAACTTGGACGGGGAAAAACCGATGAATAACTTCAAGAGGAAACACCGGTTGAAAGAATGCAAATGCTTCGCACTAGTAGGATGGATACTCGATTACGGACTCCGGCTCTGAGAAGAAAAAGGGTGGGCGGGTGGGAAAAGAAAACAACTGAGGATTGAACTTGCAAAAAACGGAGAGGGTCGAATCACCTTGATGAGAACTGCACCGGATGCAAAGAGCTAAGGAACAACGATTGAAAAACCAAGTGCGTGATCCTAAAGAAAGTTTGAAGGGGAAGAGGAGTAATTCAAAACACCTACATCAAGATTCCTAACCAGAGCGACGAAGGGGCTGAGGAGTAAAAAGAATTCCTACTCTCCGATATAACTAGACTTAGAAATAGTTTTTTTCTAGACCCAACAACAACCAACAATCAAGGGGGCTCCTATGGTCGGTCGAGGCTCTGATACCAACTTGTCACGCCCAATATGCGATACTATCCTAAAGAGACTCGAAGGTCCCACCAAGGATAGAACCGCATATTGATACACTTTTGCAAGGTGGATATCATTACATCAACATTACATAATAGATGTGGGTACATACAAAAGGCATACAATGCCACACGAATACAACATCAAATTACATAAGAGCAGCATCCGACTACGGATGAAACACAAACAGAAAATCAAACGACATCCACCCTGCCAGCCCAGGCTGACGACCTGGAACCTATCCCCTGATCGAAGAAGAAGCAGAAGAAGAACTCCAAAACAAGCAAACATCGCTCTCACGTCATGATCATCGCATAACATGTACCGGCAACTGTTGTAGTAGTAATCTGTGAGCCACGAGGACTCAGCAATCCCATTACCATGGGTATCAAGACTAGCAAAGCTTAAAGGGAAAGGAAGGTGTAAACTGGTGAGGTTGCAGCAGCGACTAAACATATATGGTGGCTAACATACGCAATGAGAGCAAGAAGAGAAGCAAACGGAACGGTCGAGAAGCTAGAAGTGATCAAGAAGTGATCCTGAAACTACTTACTTTCATACATAACCCAAAACCGTGTTCACTTCCCGGACTCCGCCAAAAAGAGACCATCACGGCTACATAGGCGGACCCTCACGTAATCCTCGCCGGGAAACCGCCGCGTCTTGCAAAGAAAATTGATATGGTCTTCATGGACGTTGGAGCCGTCCCAGGCTCCGGCGCGCGGCATGAAGATGAGAAGCTGACGGAGAAAGCACAGCAACGGCGAGAGCGCGACCCCGCGGCGACAAGCTACGGCGTAGCAAGGTGGCCGGTGGTGCGGCACGGCGGCGGACAGCAGCGGCAACGGAGAAGAAGAAGAGGAAGATGGTGGAGTAGGGGACGAGCGCGATGCGTCTGCCGCTCCCCCTCCTCCCCCTATTTATAGCTGCAAAGCGACGAAGCCAAGGGGGTGGGAAGTGGGGGTCGTGGGATTAACTACACCCACTCCCCCACTACCCACGATTATTGCACCTTAACGGCACGCGGTATCTGCCGCTGGAATGCCAACCATCCGCCTCGGCCACAGAGGATCCGCGTGTGGACTCAGGCGTGGTAGTGGCGGGCCCCAGCCTGCAGCGACGTCCCATCGCGTGTGTGGGCTGGCAGGCTAGTCCATCCGATGGGTGCCGCATGGTGCACGGACCGAGGGCGGCCCGCCCGAAGCCGGCGCGTGCGCCATCTAGTTCCCGCCTTCAGACTCCAAAACTTTCCAGACGGCGTGACTGATTGAGGCCAGCTCCTAGCTATCAGCTCTTCAAGATAGGAAGCTTCTTGGGCTTCTCATTTCCCTTTCAGCCGTGAAGCCCGACCAGCTTCGGGGACTACTGTCGAAGTAAATGACCACTGGTAGCCTAACCGGCTCCCCCTGGCTCTTCAAAAAATATTGGGCCGACTGAGCCCTCAAAAATCCAAGACGCAGGGCCGCCTTCTCTTGGCGGGCTGTCCCATCGACCGGCTGCTGTAAGGCGGCAAGGCTTTAAGAGCTCTCTGGAAGAGGGCCGACTCCTAGCAGTCGGCCACCAGAGTGGCCGACTCCTAGCAGGCGGCCTGACCCATACCCTCAAAGTTCGCACCCACATAACGGCGATGAGATGGGGCGTGGCTAGAGTGAAGCCTGGCACCCCTGAATCCCGGAGCAAGCGTGGCCACAGTGCATCGTACGGGGTGGCCACTCCCTGTCCAGCCCGGCACCGTTGCCACGTTGACCATGACATCGCCCATGACAGGCTGTTAGTACGGCCCGCAGGCGGCGGGCCCCTCCTGCTAGAGAGATACCAAAAGGCTGTTGGACTTGACCAGTCGGCCTGGGAGGATGCCAGCACCCAGCTGTCGGCCTGCCCCGCCCTGGAAGTTTGTGCACCATTAAGCAATAAGATGGGGTAAGGCTACAGCGAACGCCCGCCAGACGGCGACACTGTATCCATGCTTACCCCGACAAAGCCATCGTCACCAGGAGTAAGAATACAGTAACCAGCAGCCGATAAGACTCTCGAGCGGTGGGCCAGGCCTGTCGGCCAAGAGGCCGGCAGCCGGCGGGACCCACCAGTCGGCGGGCTCCAGCGGTCGGCGGAGAAGCCGTTGACTAGAGACACTGACGGCTTGGACCCGCATCCAGCCAGATTACCATTGTATCCCTGGGGGGGTAGGCCTATATAAACCCCCCAGGGCACCCATGCAAAGGGTTGATCCCTTGGAGTTTTAGACACCACATAGAGAGAGGGGGAGAGCTAGCCTTGCCCTTCTTCTTCCTCTAGCTATACAGCTCAAGGAGCATCTTGTAGCTACTTGTTGATCTAGTGATCATGCGGAGACCCCGCAGAGAAGGATTAGGGGTGTTATCTCCTAGGAGAGCCCCGAACCTGGGTAAGATTTGCCAGGCGTGCATGTCTTCGCCTTATCCCATTTCCAGGCACCGGCGATGTCTTGCTGGCTCCCACAATGATTAGCCACCCATTGGCATATGTCGCACCTACCACCTGACACCAACTGTTGACCAAAGACATGATTCGGAGCCAATGCATATAATGCTATAAGTTCGGGGTGCCGAGCTGTACTGTAAAAGTGTTCGGACTTTCTTGTCGTGTTATGGGGTACGATGAAGCCCCTGGCGAATTAAGACATACCCAAATGTATGAGTGCAATTTAAAAGAATAACTAGACAAGGAAAAATCAGGTAATGAACAAAAACACTGCTGATTATTTTTCGTTGTAATTTGATTAATACGTCAACGCGTATGTATACAAGTAGTGCAATAAGCAAATAAGGCTATTTAACATGCCATTACCAAGAGCGAGCTGTGTGCGGGTATTTAAAACAGGTATGACGATCATTAGCAGAGACCACCTGGGTATTCCCTTGTATGTCCAAGCCCCTAACTTTCTTGGTGTATCCGTCCCGCTACTGGTCCGATGAGCAGGTTTATCAGAAAAGGCCTCGCTAGTAGAAAAACCTGAAAGAAAGAGAAAGAGTGAAGCTATGCGGATCAGGAGCGGTTGAGCCGCATTGTGGGCCACAATTTAGCTGTGCCTCCGTCCATGCCCATGGTATTTTAAGTGCGTAGTTATGTACACGAGGCACGAATTTCGCCGCTTTATTGGGGCTGGGACGAAGGCCAGATTGCTAGCTGAGCTATGGCCGAGCCGGATGGTCCTGTGTTCACTTCCCGGACTCTGCCGAAAAGAGACCATCACGGCTACACATGCGGTTGATGCATTTTACTTAAATCAAGTGTCAAGTTATCTACAACCGGACGTTAACAAATTCCCATCTGCCACATAACCGCAGGAATGGCTCTCAAAAGTTTATACCATGCAGGGGTGTCCCAACTTAGCCCATCACAAGCTCTCACGGTAAACGAAGGATATTCCTTCTCCCAGGAAGACCCGATCAGACTCGGAATCCCGGTTTACAAGACATTTCGATAATGGTAAAACAAGACCAGCAAAGCCGCCCGATGTGCCGACAATCCCGATAGGAGCTGCACATATCTCGTTCTCAGGGTAACACCGGATGAGACTAGCTACGAGTAAAACCATCCCTCAAGTTTCCCTGAGGTGGCCCCGCAGGCATCTCGGTTCGGACAAGCACTTAGAGAAGCACTGGCCTGGGGGGCTAAAATAAAGATGACCCTCGGGTTGGCCAACCCAAGGGAAAGGGAATAGGTTGTTAGGCAAATGTAAAACCAAGGTTAGGCCTTGCTGGAGGAGTTTTATTCAAAGCAAACTATCAAGGGGGTCCCATAAATCACCCAACCGCGTAAGGAACGCAAAATCAAGGAACATAACACCGGTATGACGGAAACTAGGGTAGCAAGAGTGGAATAAAACACCAGGCATAAGGCCGAGCCTTCCACCCTTTACCAAGTATATAGATGCATTAATTAAATAAGAGATATTGTGATATCCCAACATAATCCTGTCCATCATGGAGCAATCTTCAACTTCACCTGCAACTAACAACGCTATAAGAGGGCTGAGCAAAGTGGTAACATAGCCAAGCAACGGTTTGCTAGGAAGGGTGAAAAAGGTTAGAAGCTGACATGGCTATTTGGGAGGCTTGAAGAGGTAGCGCAGCATAGCGATAGAACGAAGCAACTAGCATAGCAATGATAGTAGTGAGATCCAGGGTGAGGGTCATCTTGCCTGAAATCCCGCTAGGAAGAAGAACGAGTCCATGAAGAAGATGAAGCCACGAAGACGAACCCAGCGTAGACGAATGAATCCTCACTGATCGCAACGAAACAGGAAGTATCGAGAAGAAGCACAACCGAAAAATGCAAACAACATGGTAAACACACAACACATAAACATGACATGATGCACAACCAAGCATGATGCATGTCCATTTAAATGATTCATGGCATGGCAAAGTGCACAAACAATACTACAAATTAAGTGGAGCTCAATATGCAACGAGTTGCATATTAACGAAACACCACATCAATTATTTAGTTATCTCTCATTAAGTACAACACAAGATTAAATGTTGGTAACATGGCAAGAGGTGAAGCATAATAAAACTACCTATCTAGGCAATTTTAAATGAGGTCGGAACAACAAACAACAATTCCAAAAAATCCTCATATGCAAATTATGAATTTGCTACTGCTCTGCCCTATACACAATTTTAGAGTTGTTAAACAGTAAAACAAAGTGCATCATGTTAATCTAGGCATTTTTCCACCCCATTTACATATAAAGTTTATTAAATTTGGAGCTACGGTTATTTAGTTATGAAATAAATCATTTTCACATGGCATTTATGCAAAATTAAATAAACAGCAAGTTTAAACATATTTAACATGGATGAAAGTGGCAAATTATTAATCTACACAAAATTCTAAGCATTTTACATGTTTGAATCATTTTTATCCGCTGCACGGTTAATGAGTTATTATATGCATGAACATGGAGGGTTTTTCTGTAAATCAACAACTCTAGATAATTAGACAAATTCGCACCAGCGGAAAAAAACACTACGGGCCGAATCTGCAGGTTGTTGGGGCGCTCACCATTGGCCAGGCCCAGTCGGTGCTGCGGGTTGGGAAGGCCGGCCGGACGGCGCGCTTGGCCTTGGCGCGGGAGGGACAGGACGCGGTCAACGCGGCTGGGACGCGCGGGCGTCCTCTGCTCGACTGGAAGCAGAGCTGCGGCGGCGTGGGCAACTCAGTGGGAGTATGGAGCAACGGGAACGGGAGGAGATCGCCGGATCTGAAGGCAAGCTCCTGGGACGGCACCGGATCAAAAGAAGAGGACGACCCTAGCATGGGCTCTTCAGCGGGGTGGCGTTCGGGCGGAGCTGAAGATGGTGGCGCCTGTCCTTTGTTCAATGAGAAGACAATTTCTGAGAGAAACAAGTCGGGGAAGGGAAAGGAGAGGCCGAGGGGGGCCTTGCTGAACGGCAGCGACTCACCGGCGGCGGCGCCACGGCAAGGCGTGGAACCGGCATGGGGGCGAGGACTCGGCGAAGCAGGGGAGGTCCGGGACGAGCGGGACGTGTCCACCGGCAGCGGCGGGGCATGGCAGCATGGCGCAAGGGCGTCAGCGGAACGGGGTTGCGCCATGGAAGTCGGGGGTACCGCGGGCGGCGTTCTCGTCGAGGTCCTCCGTGAAGAAGATGGCAGCATCACTGTTACAGAGAAAAGAGAGGGATTCCAGTGAGACAGAGAGCTTCAGTGAAGGAGGGAAAAGGGGCACGGTGGTGAGGACGGCCTGCTGGTTCGTGCAAGGAACGGAGCAGCTCCGGCGGTGGCCCTCGCTCGCACAGGGAGGTGGTCCTGGACGAGGAGGTGGTTGTGGCCTCAGACGCTCGCGGGCGCAGGCGCATGAAGCAGGCGGTTGAAGGCGGATGGAGGCCAGAGGCGACGCTAGTTGGGGACGAGGAGGCCCTCGAGGCACAGGCGCGCGAGGCTCGGGCGGCCGACAGCTTGACTCCGGTGACGCGAGGCTGATGAAAAGCTCGGGCGTGAGGCCACCATGTGAGGGAGCTCGGGGATACGGGGACGAGGTGGCTCTGGACAGTGACGAGGTGTGCTAGTTGGCAGCGAGTGGAGGCCGAGGGGATTTGGATTGGGGGCGCAGCCACTGATTGGATGGAGATGGATCCCGAGGTGGGAGATTTGTTTGGCAATGGGACAAGCTCCTGAGGAACATGGGTGGCGGCGGCGGGAGGATTAGATGGATCGATGGGACAGGGCTAGGGTTAGACTGCTACTTATAGCATTGGATTTTTGGTTAGGGCTATTTTGGACCCTCCGATTAAAATTGAACGGTCAAGAATAAATAGCTTAGGAGAGTTCAATGAGAAACCGATGATGATTTAGGGATGTTTGGGGATGATCCGGATCCAACGGGCATGACTGCCCGAGTCGGGTGCGGGGGAGTTTCGGACGCGCGTGCGAGGGGGCTGCGAACTGGCAAGAGAGGTTAGGTGGTCACGGTCAGGAGGGAAGCAAAAACCAGACTGGTCTTGGAACGGTCAATGAAAGCAAGGGTGAACGCGGCAACTACGAATGGGTGCATGCTTTAAAAACAATGACGGCAACGAGTGCCGATGCAATGCGGATGATGTCATGAGATGAGATGCATGACATGAACAACATGCAAAACAAAAGACAAAACCCAACCATGAAGGAGATATCACAACACATAGACGGAAATGGCAAGAGTTGAGTTACAATTATGGAAAGTTACATCCGGGGTGTTACAGAAACTCTCAATGAAAGCACCAATGTCGGTGTCAAAACCGGCGGATCTCGGGTAGGGGGTCCCGAACTGTGCGTCTAAGGTTAATGGTAACTTGAAGCGGGGGACACAATGTTTACCCAGGTCTGGGCCCTCTCGATGGAGGTAATACCCTACTTCCTGCTTGATTGATCTTGATGGTATGCGTATTACAAGAGTTGATCTACCACGAGATCATAGAGGCTAAACCCTAGAAGCTAGCCTATGGTTATGATTGTTGTTGTCCTACGGACTAAACCCTCCGGTTTATATAGACACCGGAGGGGGCTAGGGTTACACAGAGTTGGTTACAGGGAAAGGAATCTTCATATCCGAATCGCCAAGCTTGCCTTCCACGCAAAGGAGAGTCCCATCTGAACACGGGACAAAGTCTTCTATCTTGTATCTTCATAGTCCAACAATCCGGCCAAAGTATATAGTCCGGCTGTCCGAGGAACCATTAATCCAGGACTCCCTCAATCGGCGGCTCCGTTCGGTGCATTGGCTCGGTCAGTTCATCCCTGGGGAGGCGCGTGCCCTGCAGCCGCACCCGCGGCAGGGGCAGCCACAGAGTTGCGGTTCGCCCCAGAGCGAGCGTCGCTGCTACGGTTGCATCCTTCGGTGGGGTGGAGAGGTCCACGAAGGGTCCACGAAGAAGCAACCTTGTCTATCCCATCATGGCCGTCGCCCACGAAGGACTTGCCTCACTAGCGGTAGATCTTCACGAAGTAGGCGATCTCCTTGCCCTTACAAACTCCTTGATTCAACTCCACAATCTTGTCCGAGGCTCCCAAGTGACACCTAGGTAATCTAGGAGACACCACTCTCCAAGAAATAACAAATGGTGTGTTGATGATGAACTCCTTTCTCTTGTGCTTCAAATGATAGTCTCCCCAACACTCAACTCTCTCTCACAGGATTTGGATTTGGTGGAAAGAAGATTCGAGTGGAAAGCAACTTGGGGAAGGCTAGAGATCAAGATTCATATGGTAGGAATGGAATATCTTGGCCTCAACACATGAGTAGGTGGTTCTCTCTTAGAAACAACAATTTGGAAGTGTAGGTTTGTTCTGATGGCTCTCTCCACGAATGAAGAGGAGGTGGAGGGGTATATATAGCCTCCACACAAAATCTAACCGTTACACACAACTTGCCAAACTCAGTGGGACCGAATTGGTAAACTCGGTCAGACCGATTTAGCAAATCTAGTGACCGTTAGGATTTTCGGTGGGACCGACATGCAACTCGGTAGGACCAATATGGTTAGGGTTAAGCATAACGTAATCTCGGTGAGACCGATTACACAAACTCGGTGAGACCGATTTTGGTAATAAGCTAACCAGAGAGTTGGTCAGGTAAACTCGGTGGGGCCGGTTCGCTCATCTCGGTGGGACCGAAATGTTACGAAAAAGAAACAGGAAGTTTACATTGCAATCTCGGTGGGACCGATCGCTCATCTCGGTGGTACCGAAATGTTACGAAGGGAAAAAGAGAGATTACAATCCCATCTCAGTGAAACCAAGATCCCTATCGGGTGAGACCGATTTGCCTAGGGTTTGTGGCAGTGGCTATGACATCTGAACTCGGTGATGCCGGATAGAAAGAATTGGTAGGGCCGAGTTTGACTTTTGGTTTAGGTCATATGTGGATGTGAGAAAGTAGTTGAGGGTTTTGGAGCATATCACTAAGCACTGTGGAGCAAGAAACTCATTAAGCAACACCTCATCCCTCCTTGATAGTATTGGCTTTTCCTATAGACTCAATGTGATCTTGGATCACTAAAATATAAAATGTAGAGTCTTGAGCTTTTGAGCTTGAGTCAATCCTTTTATCCTTAGCATTTTGAGGGATCCACTTTTCTCATCCATGCCATGCCATTCATTGAGCTTTTCCTAAAATGTTCATCTTGGAATGATGTTAGCTCAATGAGCTATATGTTGTTAGGAATTACCAAAACCACCTAGGGATAGTTGCACTTTCAATCTCCCCCTTTTTGGTAATTGATGACAACATATAGATCAAAGCTTCGACAAATGATAATAAGAGTGAAAAACATTGTCGCTTTGAGAAGTATGTGATAAGCAAGAGCTCCCCCTAAATTTGTGCGTAGTTTAAGATTTGCTTTGGGCTGCAAATGCACAAAGAGTTAGGCTCATGGGTTACTCTTCCATGTCACATACATCTTGTTGGACCGCTCAAAATGATAATAATTGAATACATGCACTCATCACCAAGCAAAGTGAATGATCATATAGAGATAAAAAGGATAATGTCATCCAACAAGCATAAATGTAGCATATGATCAAACACATGATCATCCAAGTATCTCACAAAAGCATAAAGTATTTCAAACAAGCAAATAAAGTTCAACCACCAAAGCAAGAGAGAATAAAAATCAACACTCTCTCTCGAAGCCTATGATCTATACATTTTTCTCCCCCTTTGGCAACAAGTTACCAAAAAGTTCATAGAAAATGCATAGCACTAGATTGACTCTCAAGCTTGATCTTTAGGTGGTGGTGTAGAGATGGCTCCTTGGACGAAGACTTCAGTAGATGTGGATGGAGCTAGAGGTGTAGGTGCTGGAGCTGGTTGCACTGGTGCTGTAGGAGCTGTAGTTGGTGCATATGAAGTGGCTCTAGTGTCTGTCACTGGCACTGCAGCTGATCTCTGAGCTCTAGGCACTTTGGCAAATGCATCAGTGGTTGTCTTGCCCTTCCTCTCCTGCATATCATCCTGAAGCTACTCAACAACAGACTGGATCTCAGTTACCTTCACATCCAAGTCATAGAACTTTTGCTCCATGATCCTCTCCAAGCTCTCCTGGTTTTGAGTCAAGGTGGCCAGCCCCTTCTCAATCCTTAGAGTGGATGCAATCAAGTAGCCTAGCTGATCTTGTTTGCTCTTCAAATATTACTGAGATGCCTCTTCCATTGTTGGCATCTTGGTAGCCTTCTCTGTCCTTGCCTTCTCCTTCTTTGCTTGAGCATGCACAGAAGATGGTTCATCTTCATCCATAACCACTTGGTTGTCCTCAAAGTCTGGATAGATAGGCATGTGATCATTGTCCAACAAGTATGTCCCTGTGCCCATCTTGGAGTTAATCAGCTCCTCGATCTATGGGGCACACCCACAACTTCTCTTCTGGTCAGCTGCTGTCCTCTTGATAGTCTCAACTATGAGGCTCATGACCTTGAACTTCTGTGGCACATCAAACAAGTGTAGCAAGTTTATTGCATGGCCTCTGATCATGTTGTGGTCACCTGACTTGGGCAAGAGAGTATGCCTAAGGATCCAGTTGATGGTTGGCAGTCCTGATAGAAGATAATGTACAGATCCAAACTTATGTGTTTCAACTGCAGCATCTGGGATCTCCTTGTACATATGTGCCATAGTATTGTGATCCATCTTCTTCTTGGCATAGACATCCAAGTCATCTTCTTTCTCCTTAGGTGCATTGATCAGATTTGCCCATTCTTCAATTGTTGATTGGTACCTAGTACCTTCAGACATCCATACTATCCTGCCATCTGGATAGAAGTGTGTTGTGGAGTAGAATTGCATTATGAGCTCATCATTCCACTTTGTGAGCTTCTGCCCAACAAAGTTTGCAACTCCACAAGCACTAAAACTGCCATATACACCAGGATAGTGTTCCTCATTCTCCTTCATGTAGGTCCAGTCCACCCACCTCATGTCACACACTATAGGCTTCTTGTCCAACAACATTGTCTCGTAGAAATCCTGCTATTCCTTTGTATGAAACCTGTAGTCAATAGCAGTCCTTCTCCTGATAGCATAAGGATCAGACAACCTCCACTGTCTGAGGCCTGCATCCTTTCTCAGCTTCATGTTCTCAGCCACAGGATGAGCATCATTGTGATCTGGAATCTTTGGCTTCAGCTTCCTCAAGACATGCTCTTCATCATCTTCCTCTTCAGCAACAGTTTCAGGCACTGGGGCCTTGTTCTTCTCAGCAGCAGATATGTTCTTGGTATTCCTCTTTGGTGCAGCCTTGGGCTTGGAGGCAGCTTTGGGTGCTTCTTTGGGCTTTGATGATGTAGCCCCTGACCTAATAGCATCACCCATAAGCTTCTGAGCCTTGGGTGCTGGTGCAGCAACCTCTTCTTCCTCTTCTGCAGCAGCCTCTTTGGGTTGAGATTCCAAAGGTACTTGAGTAGAGGCTCTGGCTTTAGACATGGGAGTTCTCTTTATAGGTACTTTGGTCTTCATACCAGGCTTAATGGCAGCAGCTGTGCCATACTCCTTTTTGAGCACTTTCTTCTTGGAAGTGGCCTCATCCTCAACTGCCACATAGTCTTCATCCTCAGATTCTGAGGTTTTCTTCTTTCTGGCCCTGGTGACAGCTTTTGGCAAGTTGCTTGGGGTGCTCCTGCTACCATCATCAGAGGTGCTAGAGGGACTAGTGCCCTCACTCATCTGAATTTGCTACTCTTCCCTGTTCTGGCTGTCACTTTGATCAGACATGTTGCAAACACTGACTGCTGACCCTGTGAATAGATATAGATGAGATAGAGTGGATGAGCATCACAAAATACAGAGGTTTTTGCAAAAGAATGAGTCAAAAACTTAGTTTTAGTTTTCCACAGAAAGCATTTCGGATCAACCGATTTGTAAACTCGGTGACACCGAAGCAGCTTTTGGAACCTAAACAAGTGAACTCGGTCAGACCGAGTCACAGTTCGGTGGCACCGAGACTGCTAGGGTTTCACAAAGTCCTGAACTTGGTCACACCGATTTGCAATTCTCGGTTAAACCGAGAATCACTTGTGCAATGGCCTTAGCCGAATCGGTGGAACCGAGTTCTCCAACCCGGTGGGTCCGAGATGGTTTCGACGGAAACCTAACCCTAAATTTTCAAATCACCTCTAAACTATGGAGTGTTTTGACTGGATAGAATCGTTTCAATCCTGGCAAGATTCATGACGAACACAATGTGCTAGGAATCGGACGGGGATAGCACTGTGATCGAGTCCATACCCTAGTTCGGCAATGAACTCGCTACGGTGACAACGGCGGGGATGAATTCCATTGACGGCGGCGGAGACCAGCGACTGGAGGTGGCTAGCGACGAGGAGGACGATCCGGAGACCTAGAGGCAGAGCGAGCTATGCGCGGGCGAAGGAGTTCGAAGAAACTTTCCAAATTATTGCTCGTGGGTATATATAGCTCGACCCTATCGGTGTGACCGAGTGGAACAACTCGGTGGCACCGAGATGCATAACTGTTGACAGTTACAGCAACTCGGTGCGACCAAAAAGTTCAAATCGGTTGCACCGAGATTGAAAACCTAGATCGACTTGGTGATCTCGGTATGACCGAAAAGGAAGAATCGGTCAGACCGAAATGCACAAAAAAGTTTTGGAAGTTTAAGTCTATGACAAATCGGGGACTCCGAGTGATCCTCACACAGAGTGGTTCAAATCTGACTTGATCAAATTTTGTGATGTAGCATGAATAGAGTTTGAGGCAAGAAAAGCATAGATAGCTAGAGAAGGTTCTTAGGCATTCTTGTCCATCCACTTGGCAAAAGAAAAAGAAACCAATCAATCAAAGCAACAAGTGGATGTCCTCGAATGAGTAAAATATGCATCCAACATTCTCACACAATAAAATGGCAAATGAAACATGTGGCAAAGCATGCACAACCAATTCTAGCATCTATCAAACAATTGGCGATGACTAGGTCATCTATATATGAGTATATTGACTTAGGAGTCAAATGAGAACATTTGATCATAGGTCATACTCATCGTTTAAGCTCAAGTGGGGTTACCACTTTTACATAATGCATTGATGTGTTCACACCATTAGAGTCGCTTTGACTCAATTCTTAGAGTTAAGCTCCCTCTAGATGTGAGATCCCCCCTTAGAGGTATGAAGTAACCTTGGATTTTGTCGATGATGACTTCATGTAGATGTTGAAGATGTGGATGCTCAATGTTGATGTCGATCATTTGGAGTAATCCTTTTGGAGTGAGTTGCACTTTCAGTACCTACACTGGTTAGTCCCACAAGGAACAAACAAGGATATCCATAGACATAGAGTGATGCACACACAAGATGATGTCTATGAAAGCATTAGGTTACCTTGTCCCTTGTCTTACCAACAAGAGGGTTTGTGACTCCTTGAACTAGTGCAAGATGTGGAAGTTGATTGCACTTGTTGTTACCAAAATGATATGAGTGAAATATGTTGGCGGAGTCACCCTTAAGAACTCTCTAGTTCTTCTTCTTAGGGATCCACATCATCTTGATTGGAATCCTTGGGGTTGTAGTTGTACTCGATGAAGTAGAACTTGACGTAGTCTTGGGAACCCACTTGACCAAGGCCTTTGGAGCTTCTTCAAATGCATCAATCTCCTCTTGAAGCTTGTCCTTGCCTTTTTGCTTGTGGTCTTGTGGTGGAAGATCATCTTGAGCTTGTGTCCCCTTGAAGGAAGTAGGATCAAACTTATCTTGTTGAGGAACAAACTTCGTCTTGGGGTATTGATCTTCTTCCCACTCAACTCCATTGGCATTGAACTTTCGTTCAAAACCAACACCTTGGTTCTTCCGGTGCCTTCCTTGCTTGCGTACAATTTCCTCAAATTGCTTACTCCCAGCAAGGCTCTTGTAAACACCTTTCTGTATAATTCCCTTCAATAAGCTATTTTCTTGCTCAAGTGTAACTTGGCTAAGAGAATCATTAGTGGAATCAAGAGAACTACTAGAAGCAACAACATTGGATTTAGCATGATTATTGTTACTACTAGAGGAAGAATCCTTCTTGTTCTTGTTAATGGACTTGACTTGAGGCATGTAAGTAGATAAGAGTAAATGCTTGGTAATGTAAGAAGAACTTTTCTTATGGAGATCATCATTGATTGCCTTTAAGAACTCATGCTCTTGATCAAGGTTGAGCTTTTCAAAGCGTAACTTCTCATGAGTCCTTAAAAGTTCTCGATGATCTTTTAAGATAGTTTCATGAGCTAACTTAAGAGTGTTTAGTTCTTTAGTTAGAAGCTCAATCTTCTCCTTATCATTGTCATTCGTTTTATCTTGATTAGCATGATTAATTGACGTTTCATCATAGTATTCATCACTAGAGTTGTCAACAAGTAAATCATCATCACCTAGCAAGTCATCTTCATCACTATTGAAATCAACATACTCGGGGTGTGTTACCTTTGGGCCTTTAGCCATGAAGCATCTTCCAAGTCCTTCATTTGGTGAATCAAATATGTCGTAGGAGTTGGTTGACACAAGTGCTAGACCGGCAACACCTTCATCTTGAGTATATTCGGAGTCGGAGTGATAGCTTCTCTCGGAGTGATTGTCGGAGTCGGAGCCGGATACCCATTCACCAACATGAGCTTGATGTCTTCGTTTTGTGTAGCTCCTTGATGACTTGTCCTTCCTTTCCGAATCCTTGCTTCTCCGAGATGTTCTTCATTCATAACAATCATCTCTACTCCTCCTCTCTCTTGGTGGTGATTCTTCTCTTCTACTTCTCCACTTGGGTGATTCTTCTCTTCTTTTATAGGGTGCTTTACACTCATTGGAATAGTGTCCGGGTCTCCCACAATTGTAGCAGTTGCGCTCTCGACTAGAAGATCTTTTGTCATTGTAGGGCCTTGACTTGGAGCTTCTCTCTTTGCTTCTACTCTTGTAGAACTTGTTGAAGTTCTTCACCATTAAGCTCAATTCTTCATTGAAGGTTTGTTTCTCACTTGATGATGTAGGGGCTTCACATGAGGCTTTGTAAGCACCACTTGACTTGTTGTGAAGTTCCTCCTTATCCTTGAGTGACATCTCATGAGCAACAATTCTTCCAATGACTTCCGTTGGCTTGAGGTCTTTGTAATTGGGCATCATTTGGATCAATGTGCACACGGTGTCATATTTTCCGTCCAAAGCTCTTAGGATCTTCTTGATGATGAATTTGTCGGTCATCTCTTCACTTCCTAAGCGGGCAATCTCATGTGTGATAAGAGCAAGCCTAGAGTACATTTCAGCGGCACTTTCACCATCCTTCATTTTGAACTTGTCAAGTTGACTTTGAAGCACATCCAACTTGGATTCCTTGACGGAGTCGGTACCTTCATGCATATCAATCTAAGTGTCCCAAATTTCCTTTGCATTCTCAAGACGGCTGATTTTGTTGAATTCTTCGGGGCATAATCCGTTGAAGATGATATCACAAGCTTGAGTGTTGTATTGCAGCATCTTCAACTCTTCCGCGCTAGCTTCACGTTTCGGTTCTCTCCCATCAAAGAATTCAGCCTGCAAGCCAATACACACAATAGCCCAAACGGCGGGGTTATGTCCAAGAATATGCATTGTCATCTTATGCTTCCAACTAGCAAAATTAGTACCATCAAAGTAAGGACCTCTACGGTGATAATTTCCCTCGCTAGACGCCATACTCTCCTAGGTTGTGAAACCAAGGCTATGACCACCAAAAGCTATGGAAATCAAAGCAAATGGAGACCAAAGCTTTGATACCACTTGTAGGATCGAAAGTATGTCTAGAGGGGGGGTGATTAGACTACTTGACCAAATAAAAACTTATCCTTTTCCCAATTTTAGTCTTTGGCAGATTTTAGCTATCTTAGCACAAGTCAAGCAATCTTAACACAATTCAAGCAAGCATGCAAAGAGTAGATGAGCAGCGGAAAGTAAAGCATGCAACTTGCAAGAATGTAAAGGGAAGGGTTTGGAGGATTCAAACGCAATTGGAGACACGGATGTTTTTGTCATGGTTCCGATAGGTGGTGCTATCGTACATCCATGTTGATGGAGACTTCAACCCATGAAGGGTAATGGTTGCGCGAGTCCACGGAGGGCTCCACCCACGAAAGGTCCACGAAGAAGCAACCTTGTCTATCCCACCATGGTCGTCGCCCACGAAGGACTTGCCTCACTAGCGGTAGATCTTCATGAAGTAGGCGATCTCCTTGCCCTTACAAACTCCTTGGTTCAACTCCACAATCTTGTGGGAGGCTCCCAAGTGACACCTAGCCAATCTAGGAGACACCACTCTCCAAGAAGTAACAAATGGTGTGTTGATGATGAACTCCTTGCTCTTGTGCTTCAAATGATAGTCTCCCCAACACTCAACTCTCTCACAGGATTTGGATTTGGTGGAAAGAAGATTTGAGTGGAAAGCAACTTGGGGAAGGCTAGAGATCAAGATTCATATGGTAGGAATGGAATATCTTGGCCTCAACACATGAGTAGGTGGTTCTCTCTCAGAAATAGCAAGTTGGAAGTGTAGGTTTGTTCTGATGGCTCTCTCCACGAATGAACAGGAGGTGGAGGGGTATATATAGCCTCCACACAAAATCTAACCGTTACACACAACTTGTCAAACTCGGTGGGACCGAATTTGTAAACTCGGCCAGACCGATTTAGCAAATCTAGTGACCGTTAGGATTTTCGGTGGGACCGACATGCCACTCGGTAGGACTGATATGGTTAGGGTTTGGGCATAACGTAATCTCGGTGAGACCGATTACACAAACTCGGTGAGACCAATTTTGGTAATAAGCTAACCAGAGAGTTGGCCAGGTAAACTCAGTGGGACCAGTTCGCTCATTTCGGTGGGACCGAAATGTTACGAAAAGGAAACAGGGAGTTTACATTGCAATCTCAGTGGGACCGATCGCTCATCTCGGTGGTACTGAAATGTTATGAAGGGAAATAGAGAGATTACAATCCCATCTCAGTGAGACCGAGATCCCTATCGGTGAGACCGATTTGCCTAGGGTTTGTGGCAGTGGCTATGACATCTGAACTCGGTGGCGCCGGATAGAAAGAATTGGTAGGGCCGAGTTTGACTTTTGGTTTAGGTCATATGTGGATGTGAGAAAGTATTTGAGGGTTTTGGAGCATATCACTAAGCACTGTGGAGCAAGAAACTCATTAAGCAACACCTCATCCCTCCTTGATAGTATTGGCTTTTCCTATAGACTCAATGTGATCTTGGATCACTAAAATATAAAATGTAGAGTCTTGAGCTTTTGAGCTTGAGCCAATCCTTTTATCCTTAACATTTTGAGGGATCCACTTTTCTCATCCATGCCATGCCATTCATATCTTGGAATGATGTTAGCTCAATGAGCTATATGTTGTTAGGAATTACCAAAACCACCTAGGGATAGTTGCACTTTCAGGAATGTGTCGGATGTTGGGTTCCGGCAGACCCTTAAGGTTCGAACTCTGGGGTGCGCACAAAGATCTTCCCCCTACCGATTCACGTCCGATCGCCTCGTGAGAATCTAAGCTAAAACGATGAACAACATGAGGGACACAAGATTTATACTGGTTCGGGCCACCGTTGTGGTGTAATACCCTACTCCAGTGTGTGGTGTGGTGGATTGCCTCAGGGACTGATGATGAACAGTACAAAGGATGAACAGCCTTGCGAGAGGTGTTCTTGAGCTGGTGCGATGAACTGCTCGGGTGAGTTCGATCGCCTATGGTTCTAATGAGCACTTGATCCGGTCTCTCCTTTATCTGTGGTGGCTAGTCCTATTAATAGAGGCCCTGGTCCTCTTCCCAAATATTGAGCGGGAAGGGCGCGAACAACGGCCATTTCGAAGGGGGACATCTAGTACAAGTTATCCTGACTAAAGTTGGTCTTCGGCTGCCAAAGGCACTGGCGATGACGCCGTCCTGGGCTCCACGGTGACCTCCGTCCTGCCGCTCTGCTGGTCTTGGTCTCACTGCACCAAAATGGCAACCTTTGCCTGATGCCTCGGTTGTGCTTTCCCCCTTTGCACCAAAGAGGAAACAAGGACACTACGCAGGCCGGCGCCCGCCTGGTCTCGATCGTCATGGCTTGCGTCATGAGCACCTCGCGAGGTACCCTGCCTTGATCTCTCCACCTCCTCGTGAGCCTGCCTGGCGAGGCCGTTCCTGAGGAAGCCTTGTGTCGTCCGCCCCGCGAGGCTTGGCCCCTCGCGAGGGTCTTGAGTCTTGCGCTGATGAAGATGGGTCGTACTGGGCCACCACTCGAGCCATGCTGCAGGCCGCAGGCAGGCAAGTCTGGGGACCCCCGTTCCCAGAACACCGACAGTAGCCCCCGGGCCCAAGGTGCGCTCGGACTTGGCTTAGCGGAGAAGCAAAGGGGCAAGTGCGGAGCGCCGCGGGCCCCATCAGCCTATGGCCTTGGGCGCCGCGTGGCGGTTGATTGGACGTGGGCGCCTCCGCTTCCCCACACTGCCTCAGCAACTACTCGACTTGAGAAGTCCCTGCATGCAGAAATGGGTCATGATTACCTGTGATCATGGAGGCCGGCGGTTGGCCTTCTCCGGTTATAAATGCGGGAGAGCGCAAGCCCCCACTGTACATCTTCCTCCTCGCTCCCTTCTTTCTCCCCATCTTAGCCGCTCGCCATCTTCTATGGCACCGCCGGAGTGGTTCTCGGCTGCGGAGAAGGGAAAGGCTCGCCGGGAAGGGCCTGACTCTCCCCCACCCAAGCGCGGCCGGGGTCGTCCCCGCAAGCATCCTGCGTCGCCCATGGCGGCTCCCCACGGTCGCGGCTGCGATCTCCCATGTGGCGACGGGTGCCTGGTGGGTGAAGGAAGGCGTGTCACGGCTGCGCGGCACCCCAGGTCGCGCTTCCACTCGGCGGAGGTGCTGCCAGAGTTCGTCGTGTGGTCAGTGGACCCAACCGGCAGCTGGCTCTAGCTTCCGCGCTTCTTTGTAGGTGAACTCCTGGCCGGCGCTCCTAGCGGCCTCTGGCTTCAGGCGGACGGTTGCTGCAGCAGGGCCTCCTGGGCCTCACTGGAGATCTTCACCGCCGGGAATGTGGCCCTGACCCGCGGCTGGCAGACATTTGCCCGCACGCGCGGCCTGAGCCGACAGTGCAACCTACATTTCAAGTTCGACGGCGACGCCACCGTCTACGTGATGGTGTTCGGAGAAAACGGCCGCCGTGTTGGGTGTTGCTCTGAAGACGATGACGGCGGCCGGGTGCCCAGCCTCGGCGATGGCCAGGATGAAGACGAAGGCGGGCGCGTGGTTGGCGGCGTTCGCGGCTCGCCAAGCTTCGACGGCTTCCCTTCGGACGGTAGCTCCTCCAACAGTGGCCGCGACCAGCCCCCGCACCGTCGCGCTTGCCTTGAGGGAGGTAGCGGGTCAGCCCGCCGTCGCGCCTCGGTGAAGCGTGAGGAGGGGTCTGACTGAGCTCCAGAGGCAGTACGAGCCCTCCTCACGAGTCGGTGCCGAGCGAGCCATGTCTATTTTGTTTTCCTCCCTTTCCTGCGTAAAGAGAGAGTAGCAGAGGGCCCTGCAGGGGCATGCTGGACTGTTGCCATTAACTATCATGCTATTTTCGTTATTCCCGTGCTGTGTTCTGGTGTCGCGCGCTCGCGTGTAGGAATTACTTAGCTCGGGGGGGACTTGCCGCAGTCTTTGCTTTCGAGGTTGAGGCCTCATCACGCGCTTCGTGGCCTGCAAGGATTAGTTAGGAAAGGTAACTTCCGGTCTCGGTTGTGAGGGCAAAACGGCTCAGGTCCTGTGTTCGTGTCACGATGCCCGTGGGGCACGGACCGGGAGGAGTGCTCCCGTGGTGGACTTGGATAGGAAAGCCTCACAAGACTGGATCAGAAAACACTCGTGAGGGCACCCGCGTAGCCCCCTCGCGAGACTTGCGAGAGAGAAAAATGAGTCAAGTAGGCGATAAAGACAAAGAGTCATCGGTTGGGGATGGCGACAACGCTAAAAGCAACTCCAATAAAACTTCAAATAAGGACGAACAAGCCAACTGCAGCAAGCAAATGAAAAAGCCGCGTCCGGCACCTAATCTAGTCTTCGACGTCTTCTCACCAACGCGGAGCTAAGTGCTGCCACTGGGCATGGGCCGGAGCCCCCGAGGCCCGAGGGCGGCTCTCTGGAGACTCCGGGGCGTGTACAGCCCCAACTCATTATTACATGAGAGTGTCACGGGCGGCGAGCTTCACAGGCATTGGCCTTCTTCACAGGCTCTGGGCCTTTCTCGGGGCTGTGAGCTTCACACGTGTTGGCCTTCTTCACAGGCACCAGGCCTTTCTTGGGGCGATGAGCTTCACAGGCGTTGGCCTTCTTCACAGGCACTGGGCCTTTCTTGTCTAGCTTCACAGGCGCCGGGCCTTCTTTACGGGCGTTGGGCCCTTCTTCAGGGGTAGAACTTCCGGAGGTGCTGGATGTTCCACACGTTCGGGATGGGGACCCCCTCCTGAGTCTCCAAGCGTGCGGCGCCGGGCCTGGAAACATGAACAACCTTGAACGGGCCCTCCCACATGGGCGAGAGCTTGTGTAGCCCCTCCCTGGAGAGCACCCGTCTGAGCACGAGGTCACCTACCTCGAGGGTCCTGGGGCGGATGTTGCGGCAGTGGTACCGCCATAGCGCCTCTTAGTATCTTGTGGCCCAAAGCGCAGCCTCCCGACGGTGTTCCTCTCCCAGCACGAGGTCCACCCCCCGCATGGCGTCCTGCTGTGCTTTGTCAAAAGCCAGGACCCGCACAGAGCGATGCCTGACCTCGTGAGGAAGGACCGCCTCAGCACCGTAGACGAGGAAGAACGGGGTTTCGCCAGTCGACTTGGTAGCGGTTGTGCGGATGGACCATAGCACGGACTGAAGCTCGTCGTGCCAGCCCCTACTGCAGGCCTCCAGCTTCTTCTTGAAGGTCCGGGTTTTGAGGCCTTTCAGGACCTCCGCATTAGCGCATTCAACTTGGCCGTTGCTCCGAGGGTGTGCCACTGAAGCGTAGCAAATCTGCGTTCCAAGGTTAGCACAATATGTTTTGAAGAGATTGTTGGTGAACTGCGAACCGTTGTCGGTGATGATGCGATTAGGTACCCCAAACCGGCTCACGAGGCCCTTTATGAACTTGACCGCTGAGCCAGCCGGCATGGTGCGGACAGCTTCCACCTCTGCCCACTTTGTGAACTTGTCAATGGCGACATAGAGGTAGCGGTAGCCCCCTGGCGCCCGAGGAAATGGGCCAAGGATGTCCAGTCCCCAAATAGCGAACGTCCATGAGAGGGGAATAGTCTGAAGGCCCTGAGCCGGCTGATGAATCTGCTTGGCGTGGAATTGACAGGCTTCACAAGCCTTCACCAGCTCGATCGTGTCGTTGAGTGCTGTTGGCCAATAGAACCCACTGCGAAACACCTTGCCGACGAGTGTCCGTGAAGACGAGTGGTGCCCGCAGTCTCCACTATGAATGTCTGCCAGTATCTCTTTCCCTTGCTCCCTAGAGATGCAATGTAGGGTAACATCATTCGGTCGCTTCCGGTAGAGCTCTCTGTCTTGGATGCAGTAGGCCGTGGCCTGCCGCGCCACGCGTTCCGCGTCCTCCTCCTTTTCTGGCAGAATCCCTTGCATCAAGTAATCCTTGAACTCCCCAGTCCAGCACCCCTCCTGAGGCTCCAGTGCCAGGAGTAGGCGCGCTCCTGAGGTCGTGCCACAGGCCGGGGCTCCCGAGGCAGGCGGTTGAGGGAGCTCCTCCCGGGGCTGCGCTATGCTTGATAGTGATGGTTCCGCTGAAGGTTTGAAGAGTCGTTCCTCGAAGACGCCAGGCTCCTAAGGCAACCGCCTGGACGCCCTCCTGGTGATGTCATCAGCCTCTTGATTGGTGCCGCGTGGCACATGCTGCAATTCCAACCCGCAAAACTGCTTCTCCATCCTGCGGACCTCCGCAAGATACGCTTCCATGTGTTTGTCCTTCGGCTCGTACACCTTGTTGGAAAAGTTGGCGAGGAGCTGTGAGTCGCCCTTGATAATGAGGCGCTTTACCCCCAAGGCAGTAGCGGCTTTTAAGCCTGCTATCAGGCCCTTGTATTCTGCTATGTTGTTGGAGACCTTCTCTCCATGCTGGAAGCAGAGCTGCACGGCATAGTAGAGCTTGTCCTGAGTGGGAGATATGAGCATCGCGCCAGCCCCCACGCCATGTCGCGAGAATGCCCCATCGAAGTACATGACCCAGCCGTCCGGCGCTTCGCTTCCTGGGGAAAGTGACCGATCCTCGCCCGCTTCGAGCCCTGGTGCCTCCGTCCATTCTGCCACGAAATCTGCAAGTGCGGCTCCTTGATGACTCTGGTCGTGCTGAATTCTAGCTGAAACGCTTGCAACTCGATGTTCCATTCAGCGACCCTTCCATCTGAGTTGGGGCTCCTGAGTACCCTTTCCAAGGGATATGCTAAGACGACCTTGATGGGATGGCCTTGGAAGTAGTGCCGCAGCTTGCATGAGGCCACTAGCAACGCAAGGAGGAGCTTCTGGGGCATGGGGTATCAGGCCCTTGCGCCCCGCAGCACCGTGCTAACGAAGTACACAGGGTGCTCGACGAGGTTGAGGATGCTGGCGTGGCCCGCGTCTTCCGAGGGCAAAGGCGCCTCTCGAGGCGACAGAGCCCCCAGCGCTTGGTCGCCTGGCGGGGCCTCCTCTGCTCTGGGTGCGTTTCCCTGCTGATGCTGATCTCCATCTGCTACGGTCTTGGTCTTTGCGAGGCTTTCTTGGCTCTGCTCCACTTTGGCCAGGGCCGCGGCTGGCGCGGCCTTGGCCCGGCGCTCCTCCCTAACCGCCACCAAGGCTGCGCTGGCGGAGTAGGGCGTGGCTGTAAGGTAGAGCACCAAGGGCTCCTGAGGGCGCGGAGCTACCATCACCGGAGGGCTGGTAAGGTACTTCTTGAGATCTTGGAATGCCTTGTCGGCCTCTTCAGTCCATTCGAACGGTCCCTTCTTCTTCATTAGCATGAAGAAGGGCAGTTCTTGTTCCCCCAGCTTGGAGATGAAGCGTCCCAACGCGGTTACTCGCCCAGTGAGCTTCTGCATTTCCCTAAGGGTCTTCGGCGGACTCATGTCTTCGACTGCCTTGACCTTCTCTAGGTTAGCCTCGATGCTCCTGTAAGACACAAGGAAACCTAAGAGCTTGCCCGAGGGGACTCCGAATACGCACTTCTCCGGGTTGAGCTGCAGATCCACTTCACGGAGGCTCGCTAAGGTTTCTTCCAGGTCCTGTATCAGGGTTTTCGCCTCCCGAGACTTCACCACAATGTCATCGATGTAGGCCTCGGCGTTCCCCCCGAGCTGTCGGCCCAAGGCGATGTGCATCAGTCGCTGAAAGGTTGCGCCTGCGTTGCGCAACCCGAGCGGCATGCAGGTATAGCAGTATACTCCACACGGGGTCAGGAAGGCCGTTTTCTCCACGTCTTCTACCGCCATCTTGATCTAGTTATAGCCCGAGAAGGCATCCAGGAAGCACAACAGGTCATTCTCGGTGGTAGAATCGATGATCTGGTCGATGCGAGGGAGCGGGAATGGATCCTGTGGGCAGGCCTTGTTGAGGTTGGTGAAGTCGACACACATGTGTTCCTATCCTACCTTTTTCGGCACAACAACAGGATTGGCCAGCCATTCAGGATAGCGAACTTCGCAAATGACGCCTGCTGCCTCTAACTTGCGGGTTTCTTGGACGATGAAGACCTGCTTCTCGGTGGACTGTCGCCTTGCCTTCTGCTTCACGGGGCGCACGTTGGGGCACACGTTGAGATGGTGTTCAATCACATCCCTCGGGACCCCTGCCAGCTTGTCAGGACCCCGATCCTAAGTCACACCGATCTAGAATGTAACACCTCATATCACTTCGCGGCCTCACGCACGGTATCCCCACGGGGTGTTGCCTTACCATGCCCGGGACCGTTTGCGACTTTTGGCACACGTATATGATAGTGCCGCTAGCATCCATATGACAAAGAACCCGGGCTGACATGGCTAGTCGTGAACCCAAAGTGGCTCTAACTTACAGGGACAGGCATACATGACCCGGCATCGAACGTGCCGGTCATCAGCGAGTGAATCTGGGCTGTAGCAACTGGGCTAGCAGGACTCCGGTAAATCGGGCTTTAGCAGGCTAACGGGACTCTGGTAGACACCGCGTGACATTTCCCTGAAGGGACAAACACAGGAACGAAGAAGGACACATGTCGGCCAGCCTAAGTGTTCCAGAGCAGTAGCAAGCTACCAGGGCTCAGTGGAAGCACTAGGAGACATTTCCCGGTAAGAGAGGCTACTAAGGATAAACAACTAGATAGTCAGATCCCACACATAGCAATACACATTACACGTACGCATAACATGCAAGTATGTGTTGTACAACATGGCATCACAACATAACTCAACAACTCATATGGATAAAGGCTCAGAAGAGCCATCATAGCATTTATTACAAACATGGGTCACATGACCCAACATTCAGAGCACACAAGCAACAAGCGGAAGTAGTACATGTCTGAGTACAGACATCTACAAATGAAAAACGCTGAAGAGCCTGACTATCTACAACGTCCGATCAAGATCGTAGCTGAGATACAAGCTACTTGTCAAAGTCCACGAGAACACTAGTAAGACCGAAGTCTCCGCTGCAAAAACATAAACAAAGCAACATGAGTACAAAGGTACCCATCAAGACTTACATCAGATCCTATTATACATGCACTTGAATCAAGAAGGTAATGTGGGGTTTAGTTGCATCAAGCCAGCTATGACTCAGTGGCTATCCTGTTCTACGACTACGAGAAACCTCTTTGAGGTGAGATGGCGCACACGAGTCCACTAACCACCACACAATACACTACTATGGATTCATCCCCGTCTCCCTACGAGAAGGCCATCCATAGCACTCACACTTCTCTTGAGCATTTTAGGGTATCCACTTCAAGTTGTCTATGTACCACGTAAGCATCCAAGAAGTCCATAATCGCGGACCCGGGTATTCGAATAGATCATGTTAACCCTGCAGGAGTGTACCTCTTGACACACGCTCTCGCCACTTACCGCCACGTACACGTCATGTATCTCGGCAACCTTCAAGCGAAAGCCTGGCGAGGGTGTCGGCCACGACCTGACTAACCACACAAGACTCTAGTCTAGATTTATCGCCTATTCGGGTTCCATCCGCAAAGAGATCCGGCCGCGGTGTCGCTCACGGCCCCAAACGATGTGAGCAGGGTTCCCAAGCCCACCATCCGGGTGCCACTTGGTACACCGTGCCACTGTGCCTAGTCTGTCCCAAGCCCGCCTGGTCGGGTGCCACTTGGTAGACTACTAACACTACCTACAAACACCAGAAACTAGTTGCGACTCCTGGACAAAGATCAAGTTGGTTAATAAGTAGAGAGGGCTTGGAGCGCCCGGAGCCCAATGTGTGGTAGTATCGAGTCATTGGACAACATACATACAGCTCAGTGCTTAAGGACGGTTCCAGTGAGACAACCCACCATGTACTCCTACATGGCCTCTCACCGCTACCTTTACCAAATCGTGTTCACACACTTAACTCTCAGCATCAGAACATAGCACTGCACTCCAATTCATTCCTAATGAATCAGACCCGACACACTCTAAGATATAGCAGGCATGGCATGGTAGGAACACAACAATGGCTTCAATCAACTCCTACACATGCTAGTGGGTTTCAACTATTTACTGTGGCAATGACAGGTCATGCAGAGGAATGGGTTCAACTACCGCAGAACAAAGTAGAAACTGAATCGTTGTTGTCCTAATGCAATAACTGAGAGCAGGAGCGAGAGAGTAGGATTGTATCGGAATGAACAAGGGGGTTTGCTTGCCTGGTAGATCAACATGGTGGCACTGCTCCTCAGACAGGTACTCTGGAACGGACTCTGGAGCAGGACCTATCGAGAAGGAACGGTGTCGGTAATCAATACTCAAGCATATGCAACAATATGATGCATGATCATGGCATGAATATGTGATGTTGTTTGAGCTAATGCAACTAGTATTCGATTTGAATGAAGTCCATTTGAACCAAGGGTTCAAATGCAACTCCAAATTAAGCTCTTATATATGCCATTTATATGTTTTCACCTATACAGCAGGTTTAGGTTGGTTTGTTATGCATGAAACTAGTACAAATGGATAGATTGAATTTTTCTGATAATTTTTCATATATAAATTATTTCAATCTGAGCTACGGTTGAATTTCTATGAATTTTTAAAGTTTACAATATTTTCTGGAATTTCCTGGATTATTTTTAATCTAGAAAATAGATAACTGCGTCAGCATGACGACGGCACGACGCCAGCAGGTCAACCGGGGATGACCAGGGTCAAGCCTGATGTGTGGGGTCCACACGTCACTGACACGGGGTTAAATAGGGGGGTTAGTTCAAACCTAATTAAAAGATTAGGGGCGTCGGGGCCCACTGTCAGCATCGGGGGGTTAGATTAGGTGGTGATTAGCATAAGCTAATCACCTGGCGAGCCGGACACACCTAGCAGGCCGGCAAGGTCAAAACTGTCAACCCCCACCGGCGTTTAGCCGCCGGCGAGGCCGAGCGCGGCGGAGGGGCTCGGGATCGCGTCTCCGGCGACCAAATGGGCCGCGGAGACCATCTTCGAGGAGCCCAGGCTCACGCGCATCCAGGGGGCAGACGGGAGGCTGCGGGGGCGGCGGAGCAAAGCTCGCGGCGGCGGCCGGAGCACGGCCAAGGGCGGGCGTAGTGCTGCGGTGCACGGGGGCGGCGGCTGAGAGCACCAGGGCGTAGCTCGGGCTCGCCCGCATCCAGCGGAGGCGACGGGAGGACGCAGGGTGGCCGGGGCTCGCCGGGGCAGAGTTCGCGGTGGCGGCCGGAGCTCGGGTCCGCTCGAGTTTGTGGCTACGGCGCGGAAATCGATGGGAAGACAGAGGGGAAACGGTCAGGGCCTCACAGCGATCTCGATGGTGTGGTCAGCGAGCTCGGGGAAGGCCGGGCAGCGGCGTGGCGGCGAGGACGATCTCCGGTGGCCGGAGGCAAAGATGGCGACGGCGACGGCTCCACGGGGCGCTCCAGCCTGCGTGGCTCGGCGGAGAGCTTCAGAGCGAGGAGGCGGAGCTCCTGTGCGTGTCGGAGAGGCGAGGGGGAGACGGTGGCTACGGCAACGGCATGCGGCGGCGACGGGCGCGTTCGTCCGTGCGCGCGAGAGAGAGAGAGCGAGGGGAAGAGGGAATGGGCACGGGAGAGTGAGAGGGGTACGGGGCGGCGTGTGGCATCGTCTGGCGTGAGGAGAAGGGCCTGGAGCGGCCAGGCAGGCAGTTGCATGCCGGCGCGCATGGCGTCGGGCACCGCTTCCCCTCTGCCTACTGGCAATAGGAGGAAGACGGCTATGCCCCTGGTGGGCTGGGCCAGAACAAGAACAAGAACGGGCCTGCCAGAGGCGCCAGGTAAGAAGCCCAGGTAAGGTTTTTTCCATTTCTTTTTCTTTTCTATTTTTCTGACATTTGTTTTGATTTACTAGAAATACTAAATTATTTTATTTTCTTATGCCAATTTTTGTAGGGGCTGGTGGTATTATTCCAGAGCTCCTCAACAGCTGGCATAATTTTTGGACATATATTATATATATAACATTTATATATCCAATACAAATAATTATGCATTAATTCCAAATGCCCAAAATAAATACTTATGAGCTCCCAAAAATATTGGTTTGATTTTTATCTCTGTCCAATATTTTCAGTGGGCAACATGAGCATTTTCTTGGACCCTTTTGGAGCAATTTTTATTTGGGTCATTTCCAAAAATGAATCTGAGGGTTTCACAAATCCTCATTTCAAATTTAAATGGAATTTAAACATGATGCACACATGACTAGCTAGCCTTGAGCATACCAGAGCTAGGGATGTGACAACTCGCCCCCACTTGAAAGAATCTCGTCCTGAGATTCAGGGATCGACGGAAAGAAAGTGGGGTACTCTAGTCGAAGACGATCTTCTCGCTCCCAAGTAGCTTCTCTCTCGGAATGATGAGACCACTGAACCTTGAGAAACTTGATGTTATGACATCGAGTGACACGCTCTGCTTGATCAAGAATGCGAATAGGGTACTCTTGATATGTGAGGTTATCTTGGAGATCAAGCATTTCGTGGTCCACTCCGCAGATAGGATCCGAGAAGCAACGCCTGAGTTGAGAGACGTGGAAGACATCATGAACTCAAGAAAGATGTGGGGGTAGTTCCAACTGGTAGGCAACCTCCCCTCGTTTGGCGAGAATGCGAAAACGACCAATGTAACGAGGAGCCAACTTGCCCTTGATATCGAAACGATGGGTACTCTTTAGAGGAGTAACCCAAAGGTAAGCCTTGTCGCCAACTTCATAAATCATATCCTTATGATGACGATCATACTGGCTCTTTTGACAAGACTAGGCTGTTTTCAAATTCTCACGAATGACGCAAACTTGCTCTTCTACCTCCTGGATCTTGTCCGGTCCAAAGAATTGTCTTTCACCGGTTTCTAACCAGTTCAAGGGTGTTCGACATCTTCGTCCATAGAGAATCTCAAAAGGAGCTTTCTTGAGACTGGATTGATAGCTATTGTTATAAGCAAACTCAGCGAAAGGAAGACATTTCTCCCAATCCATACCGAATGAAATAACACAAGCTCTAAGCATGTCTTCGAGAATTTGGCTGACCCTTTCCACCTGACCACTCGACTGAGGGTGGAAAGCGGTACTGAAGGAAAGATGGGCTCCCATGGCAGTTTGGAAACTCTCCCAGAAATGAGAAGTGAAAAGACTACCACGGTCTGAATTGATCTCTAGTGGAACACCATGAAGTGATACTATTCGAGAAATATATAAGTCAGCGAGCTGACTAGCAGTGATACTCTCTCGAACAGGTAGGAAGTGCGCCACTTTGGAGAGACGATCAATGACTACGAAGATAGCATTATTCCCTCTCTTGGTCCTGGGAAAGCCGGTGATGAAGTCCATACCAACTTTATCCCATTTCCATTCAGGAATGGCTAAAGGATGAAGGGTGCCAGTAGGTCTCTGATGCTCTGCCTTAACGCGACGACAAACGTCACAATTAGCAATAAACTGAGCGATTTCTCTCTTCATCCTAGTCCACCAGAACCTCTGGCGTAGGTCCTGATACATCTTAGTACTACCGGGATGAATTGTGAGAGGAGATTCATGCGCCTCTTTAAGGATCACTTGTCGCAGATGTTGATTCTTGGGAACCACCAAGCGATTCTCAAAGAAAACAGCACCACCATCATCCATAGAGAAACTTCCACCAACTCCCTTCTTAATGTTTCTCTTGACCCGGGAAATTCCCATGTCTTGATTTTGAGCTGCGATAATCCGATCCTCAAGATCAGGTTTCGCCACCAAGGTGGAAAGGAAACCGTGAGGAGCTATGTGAAGGTTAAGCTTACAAAATTCCTCATGGAGAAGTGGTTGGCCCTGCTGCAACATGAGATTGTTGCAATAGGATTTACGACTTAGTGCATCAGCCATGACATTGCCCTTGCCTGGGGTATAGGTAATCACTAAGTCGTAATCTGAGATCAACTCCAACCAACGTCTTTGCCTAAGGTTCAGATCTGGTTGTGTGTACTTGAGACTCTGGTGATCGGTGTAGATCTCACAATGTTTACCAAGAAGGTAATGTCGCCAGGTCTTGAGTGCATAGACTACGGCTACAAGCTCAAGATCATGTGTAGGATAATTCAACTCATGTGGATGCAACTGTCGAGATGCATAGGCAATCACATGACGCTCCTGCATAAGAATGCAACCTAGTCCCTGTCGTGAGGCATCGTAGTAGATAACAAAGTCCTTAGTGAAATCCGGTGGCACAAGTATGGGAGCAGAAGTCAGGCGTCTTTTCAGTTCCTGAAAAATGTACTCACACTGTGGGGACCACTCAGACTTTTTATCTTTCTTGAGAAGTTCCGTGAGAGGTTTGGCTACTTTGGATAAGTTTTCAACAAAGCGGCGACAATAGCTGGCTAGACCAAGAAAACTCCTAACTTGTTTAACCGTTTCAGGTGGAGTCCAATCAAGAATGGCCTGAACTCTCTCGGGATTGACAGCAATGCCCTTACTAGAGATCACGTGGCCTAGGTAGGTCACTTCTGGCAACCAAAATTCACACTTGGAGAACTTGGCATAAAGGCGATGCTCTCTGAGTTTCTCTAACACAAGTCTAAGATGTTCGGCATGCTCTTCCTCGTTCTTCGAGTAAATAAGGATATCATCGAGGTAAACCACGACGAACTTATCTAAGTACTCCATGAAGATTGAGTTCATCAAGCGGGAGAATGTAGCTGGAGCATTGGTTAGACCGAAGGACATGACGGTGTACTCGTACTGGCCATAATGAGTGACAAAGGTTGTCTTGGGAATGTCCCCATTTCTGATCTTGATTTGGTGGTAGCCTAACCTCAAATCCATCTTGGAAAAGACTGAGGATCCAGCGAGCTGATCATATAGGTCATTGATCCTGGGGAGCGGATATTTGTTCTTTATCATGACCAAATTAACTGGACGATAGTCTACAACCATCTGGTCCGTACCATCCTTCTTCTTGACGAAGAGGACGGGGCAAGCCGAAGGAGAAGAACTGGGACGGATGAAACCCTTTTGCAAGGACTCATCAAGTTGTTTCTTAAGCTCGGCTAATTCTAAGGGTGCCATCTTGTAAGGTCTCCTAGAGATTGGAGCAGTTCCTCAGATAAGGTCTATGACAAACTCTACATCTCTGTCAGGTGGAACACCTGGCAGTTCCTCTGGAAAGACATCCAGAAAGTCACGGACTACCGGGATATCTTCAAGGTCTGGAAGAGGGCTGGCATTAAGAGAATAGAGCTGACACCTTGCAACTCTAGTGGAGACAGTGACTATCTTGCCAGATGGGTGTGTAAGCTGAACGGACCTGGTGTAACAATCAATCTTGGCATAATGAGCTTTCATCCAGTCCATACCCAAGATGATGTTAATATCTGTAGACTTGAGGGCTATAAGTGATGCAAGGAATACAAGTCTGTCTACAAGGATTTCGTTACCATGGCTTACACTAGAAGTTTGCCATTTGGATCCAGGAGTTTGAATGACCAGTGGAGAGGGCATATCACAAAATGACATGTTGTGCAAGTTAGCATAGCTTTCAGAAATGAAGGAATGGGATGCTCCAGTATCGAACAAAACCGATGCTGGATGACAATTGACAAGGAGTGTACCAAGAACGACATCCGGATCATCATGAGCGTTTCTTGCTGAGACGTGATGCACATGTCCACGTTTAGTGCGAACTGGCTTGGCACTGATCGTCTTGCTTGATGGCTTAACACAGCCAACAGTTCTCTCAGGCTGGGGTGGAGCATAACTAGTCTAAGAGCAGTCAGGTGCATAGTGTCCTGGCTTCCCGCATGTGAAGCAAGTCCCTGAGGTTGGACATGGACCTGCACTGACAAGCGGTCTACCAGTAGGCCTGGGTGGAGCATACGACTGAGCTGGGGGAGGCACCACATAGCATGGTCTTGGTGAATATCCGAAAGGAATAGCGGAGTTTGGAACCCAAATCTGGCGCTTCTGAGGGCTGGAGCCGGAGGAAGAACCCAAATCATGGGTGTGCTTACGAGACTCCTTGTAAGTGAGCTGAGCTGTCTCTGCATTAATGGCCTTGTTCACAAGAGCTTGGAATGTATCACAATGGTGTAGGTGGAGATCACGACGCAACTTGGGGTTGAGACCCTTCCGGAACCTAGCCTACTTCTTGGCGTCCGTGGACACCTCTTCTGAAGCATAGCGGGCAAGGTTCTCAAACTCTCTACTATAAGCATCAACAACCATCTTACTCTGGGTGAAACTACAGAACTCTTCTCTCTTGCGATCAGCGAGGGCCTGGGGAATGTGATGCTCGTGAAAAACCTCAATGAAATCCCTCCAGGTAGGAATCTGGCCAGCTGGAAGCATAGCCTCATAGTTCTGCCACCAAAGACTAGCAGGACCTTCCAGGTGGTATGTGGCATAGGTGGCCTTGTCATCTTCAGCTACGTTCGCGGAACGTAGCTTATGAGTGATGCTACGGATCCAGTCATCTGCATCGAGTGGCTCAATAGAATGATGGAAGGTGGGCGGGTGCAAGCGAATAAAGTCATGAATGGTTGCAGACCCTTTGAACTGATGTGCGATGTTCTCCTCGATACGTGCCAACAAGCGGTTAGACTCATGCTTGTTTCTCTCCATCTCTAACATGAACTCTGCCAACGAAGGCTGGTCGGGAGGATCCTCATCCCTACCATCTCCGTGGTTCTGGCTACGAGCAACAGGACTCCATTTAACTGATGACATCCTGAGAAACGAAACCAAGGACGGATCAGCATCAACTATAGACTGTAGAATGTAGGGCAAGGAAATTAGTAACTCTCGAACTCCTAGGGCAATTCCGGCAGCATAACGGCAGTAAGATGCCCAGAATGAGTCATCCTACTAAAAATGGGATAGTACATCAACTCAACATCACCACTTAAGGTTCTGAGATCATACTAAATAGGCTACACCGGAAGTACTCGAAACTGGGATATGACTCTGACAAACCAATCCTATGGGACTACGGAGTAGTAACACGTGATCCTGATAGACGGAAGAGAAGCCTAGTTCCTTAACCCTGTCGGAAAGATAGGATGACTCAGATCAGAAGGCCATGAGGTATAAGGAGTAAAAAGAGCCTTATGTTCCTTCCCACAATCAATTCCCTTATATAACTAAAGAATTTCTAGACTCAACTTCGACCAGTTTGGCTTGGTAATCCTACAGGCAGTCAGGCTCTGATACCAAAGCTGTCAGGACCCCGATCCTAAGACACACCGATCTAGCATGTAACACCTCATTTCACTTTGCGGCCTCACGCACGGTATCCCCACGGGTGTCGCCTTACCATGCCCGGGACCGTTTGCGCCTTTTGGCACACGTATATGATAGTGCCGCTAGCATCCATATGACAAAGAACTCGGGCTGACATGGCTAGTCGTGAACCCAAAGTGGCTCTAACTTACAGGGACAGGCATACATGACCCAGCATCGAATGTGTCGGTCATCAGCGAGTGAGTCCGGGCTGTAGCAACTGGGCTAGCAGGACTCCGGTAAACTGGGCTATAGCAGGCTAACAGGACTCCGGTAGACACCGCGTGACATTTCAAGCTGTCGGGACCCCAATCCTAAGTCACACCGATCTAGCATGTAACACCTCATATCACTTTGCGGCCTCATGCACGATATCCCCACGGGTGTCCCTTACCATGCCCGGGACCGTTTGCGCCTTTTGGCACACATATATGATAGTGCCGCTAGCACCCATATGACAAAGAACCCGGGCTGACATGGCTAGTCGTGAACCCAAAGTGGCTCTAACTTACAGGGACAGGCATACATGACCCAGCATCGAACGTGTCGGTCATCAGCGAGTGAATCCGGGCTATAGCAACTGGGGCTAGCAGGACTCCGGTAGACACCGCGTGACATTTCCTCGAAGGGATAGACACAGGAACGAAGGACACATGCCGGCCAGCCTAAGTATTCCGGAGCAGTAGCAAGCTACCAGGGCTCAGTGGAAGCACTAGGAGACATTTCCTGGTAAGAGAGGCTACTAACGATAAACAACTAGATAGTCAGATCCCACACATAGCAATACACATTACACATACGCATAACATGCAAGTATGTGTTGTACAACATGGCATCACATCATAACTCAACAACTCATATAGATAAAGGCTTAGAAGAGCCATCATAGCATTTATTACAAACATGGGTCACATGACCCAACATTTAGAGCACACAAGCAACAAGCGGAAGTATTACATGTCTGAGTACAGACATATATAAACGAAAAAGGCCGAAGAGCCTTACTACCTACAACGTCCGATCAAGATCGTAGCTGAGATACAAGCTACTTGTCAAAGTCCATGAGAACACTAGTAAGACCGAAGTCTCCGCTGCAAAAACATAAATAAAGCAATATCAGTACAAATGTACCCAGCAAGACTTACATCAGATCCTATCATACATGCACTTGTATCAAGAAGGTAATGTGGGGTTTAGTTGCAGCAAGCCAGCTATGACTCAGTGGCTATCCTGTTCTACGATTACGAGAAACTTCTTTCAGGTGAGATGGCGGAAACGAGTCCACTAACCACCACACAATACACTACTATGGATTCATCCCTGTCTCCCTACGATAAGGCTATCCATAGCACTCACACTTCTCTTGAGCATTTTAGGGTATCCACTTCAAGTTGTCTATGTACCACGTAAGCATCCAAGAAGTCCATAACCGCGAACGTGGCTATTCGAATAGATCATGTTAACCCTGCAAGGGTGTACCTCTTGACACACCCTCTCACCACTTACCGCCATGTACACGTCATGTATCTTGGAAACCTTCAAGCGGAAGCCTGGCGAGGGTGTCAGCCACGACCTGACTAACCACACAAGACTCTAGTCCAGGTTTATCGCCTATTCGGGTTCCATCCGCAAGGAGATCCGGCCGGGCTGTCGCTCATGGCCCCAAACGATGTGAGCAGGGTTCCCAAGCACACCATCCGGGTGCCACTTGGTACATCGTGCCACTGTGCCTAGTCTGTCCCAAGCCCACCTGGCCGGGTGCCACTTGGTAGACTACTAACACTACCTACAAACACCAGAAACTAGTTGCGACTCCTGGACAAATATCAAGTTGGTTAATAAGTAGAGAGGGCTTGGAGCGTCCGGAACCCAATGTGTGGTAGTATCGAGTCATTGGACAACATACATAGAACTCAGTGCTTAAGGACGGTTCCAGTGAGACAACCCACCATGTACTCCTACATGGCCTCTCACCGCTACCTTTACCAAATCGTGTTCACACACTTAACTCTCAGCATCAGAACATAGCACTGCACTCCAATTCATTCCCAATGAATCAGACCCGACACACTCTAAGATATAGCAGGCATGGCATGGTAGGAACACAACAATGGCTTCAATCAACTCCTACACATGCTAGTGGGTTTCAACTATTTACTGTGGCAATGACAGGTCATGCAGAGGAATGGGTTCAACTACCAGAGCACAAAGTAGCAATTGAATCGTTGTTGTCCTAATGCAATAATTGAGAGCAGGAGTGAGAGAGTAGGATTGTATCGGAATGAACAAGGGGGTTTGCTTGCCTGGTAGATCAACAGGGTGGCACTGCTCCTTAGAGAGGTACTCTGGAACGGACTCCGGAGCAGGACCTATCGAGAAGGAACGGTGTCGGCAATCAACACTCAAGCATATGCAACAATATGATGCATGATCATGGCGTGAATATGTGATGTTGTTTGAGCTAATGCAACTAGTATTCAATTTGAATGAAGTCCATTTCAACCAAGGGTTCAAATGCAACTCCAAATTAAGCTCTTATATATGCCATTTATATGTTTTCACCTATACAGCAGGTTTAGGTTGGTTTGTCATGCATGAAACTGGTACAGATGGATAGATTGAATTTTTCTAATAATTTTTCATATATAAATTATTTCAATCTGAGCTACGGTTGAATTTCTATGAATTTTTGAAGTTTATAATATTTTCTGGAATTTCCTGGATTATTTTTAATCCAGAAAATAGATAAATGCGTCAGCATGATGACAGCACGACGTCAGCAGGTCAACCGGGGCTGACCAGGGTCAAACCTGACGTGTGGGGTCCACACGTCAGTGACACGGGGTTAAATAGGGGGGTTAGTTTAAACCTAATTAAAAGATTAGGGGCGCCGGGGCCCACTATCAGCGTCAGGGGGTTAGATTAGGTGGTGATTAGCTTAAGCTAATCACCTGGTGAGCCAGACCCACCTGTTAGGCCGGCGAGGTCAAAACGGTCAACCCCCACCGGTGTTTAGCCGCCGGCGAGGCCGAGCGCGGCGGAGAGGCTCGGGATCGCGTCTCCGGGGAGCAAATGGGCCGTGGAGACCATCTCCGAGGAGCCCAGGCTCGCACGCATCTAGGGGGCGGACGGGAGGCTGCGGGGGCGTCGGAGCTCGCCGGAGCGAAGCTCGCGGGGCGGCCGGAGCACGGCCAAGGGCGGGTGCAGCGCTGTGGTGCACGAGGGCGGCGGCTGAGAGCACCGGGGCGTAGCCCGGGCTAGCCCGCATCCAGCGGAGGCGATGGGAGGATGCAGGGTGGTCGGAGCTCACCGGAGCAGAGCTCACGGCGGCGGCCGGAGCTCGGGTCTGCTCAAGTTTGTGGCTACGGTGCGGGAATCGACGGGAAGATAGAGGGGAAACGGTCAGGGCCTCATAGCGATCTCGATGGCATCGTCAACGAGCTCAGGGAAGGCCGGGCGGCGGCGTGGTGTCGAGGACGATCTCTGGCGGCCGGAGGCGAAGATGGCGACAACAACGGCTCCACGGGGTGCTCCAGCTTGCGTGGCTCGGTGGAGAGCTTCAGACCAAGGAGGCGAAGCTCCTGCGCGTGTCGGAGAGGCGAGGGGGAGACGGTGGCTACGGCAATGGCATGCGGTGGCGACGGGCGCGTTAGGCCGCGAGAGAGAGAGAGAGGGGGGAAGAGGGAATGGGCACGGGAGAGTGAGAGGGGTACAGGGCGGCGCGTGGCATCGTCTGGCGTGAGGAGAAGGGCCTGGAGTAGCCAGGCAGGCAGCTACGTGCCGGTGCGCACGGTGTCGGGCACCGCTTCCCCCCTGCCTACTGGTAAGAGGACGAAGACGGCTATGCCCCTGGTGGGCTGGGCCAGAACAGGAACGGGCCGGCCAGAGGCGCCAGGTAAGAAGCCCAGGTAAGGTTTTTTCCATTTCTTTTTCTTTTCTATTTTTTTGACATTTGTTTTTATTTAATAAAAATACTAAATCATTTTATTTTCTTATGCCAAATTTTGTAGGGGCTGGTGGTATTATTCCAGAGCTCCTCAACACCTGGCATAATTTTTGGACATATATTATATATATATAACATTTATATATCCAATGCAAATAATTATGCATTAATTCCAAATGCCCAAAATAAATACTTATGAGCTCCCAAAAATATTGGTTTGATTTTTATCTCTGTCCAATATTTTCAATGGGCAACATGAGCATTTTCTTGGAGCTTTTTTGGAGCAATTTTTATTTGGGTCATTTCCAAAAATGAATCTGAGGGTTTCACAAATCCACATTTCATATTTAAATGGAATTTAAACATGATGCACACATGACTAGCTAGCCCTGAGCATACCAGAGCTAGGGATGTGACACAGTTGATCAGGTTCCCACGCAAACACCTCCTTGTTTGCACGCAGAAATTTCACCAGGGCCTTTTCCTGCTCACGGTCGAGATTGGCGCCAATGGTGAAGGCGGCGCCAGAGGATCCATCCTCATCGACTGGTACTTGCTTGGTCTCCGCCTTGTCTTGGGTGAATAGCTGCTTCTTATTAGCCGACGCAGCCCCCTTGGGCTCGAGGGCATCTGCGCTGGTGGGCTGCGCCACTGTGGCCGTCTTGAAAGCGAGCTTAAGCGCCTGCAGCGCATCCCTTGTGTCTCCGGACACGGTAAGGACGCCGCTGCTTCCGGGCATCTTCATGAGGTTGTAAAGCGGGTTGAGTCGCTACCATGAACTGGGCCAAGGCTGGGTAGACGAGGATGGCGTTGTACGGGAGGCCGATGGGGGCGATGTCGAAGTCGACCAGCTCCATGCCGAAGTTGTCGTGGGTGTCGAAGGTCACCGGGAGGCGGATCTGCCCCAGGGAGCCGGTGGAACTGCCCCCACGCCCGAGAAGGGCCTGCTAGGTTGGAGCCGCTCTGACGGCACGTGGAGGAGGCTGAAGGCCCTCCACCGAGAGCATGTTGAGGTCGGCACCACCGTCGATGAGGGTCCTGGTGACGGCAACCTAGCAGATGGTGGGGGTGCATAGCATCGGGAGTGCGCCCGAACAGGCGGCGTTGGAGGGGTGATCGTCCGCGCCGAAGGTCAAATCAGCCTTGGGTGCCACCCAGCCCGGGGGGGCTTCACGGCGCTTGAGGGCAGCACTGATCTGGCGGACGAACGGCTTGACGTGGTGGCTCGAAGGTGGTGCCTGCGATCTACCCAGGAGGGCAGGGATGACCGGGAGCGTCGACGTAGCATGATGGGTGAGGAAGAGGTTGTGCAACTCCTCCCAGGAGGCCACAGAAGCCGCTGGCAGGTGGAGCAGCCACATGCGCGGGACGCCGGTGAGGGCCATGGGCAGCCAGTTAGCCATGACCCTGTCATTGCCTCCAGCCTTGAGGACGGCTTCTTCATACGCTAGCAGGAAGGCCAGCGAATCAGCCGCGCCATCATAGCGTGGCGGCATGTCCGGCTTGAACTTGTTCGGCCACCGCACCTGTCGCAGGGCGGGGGCCATGACTCGGAGCCCCCTGGTTCCCACGCCGGCGTCGACAGCCGGAGCAGGCGGTGCGTTGGCCGCCATAAGGACGGAGCGCGGTGCTGATGGAGAATGGGTCGACGGAAGGGAGAGCTCCGGCGCACCCCTACCTGGCGCGCCAAATGTCGGATGTTGGGTTCCGACAAACCCTTAAGGTTTGAACTCTGGGGTGCGCACGAAGATCTTCCCCCTACCGATTCACGTCTGATTGCCTCGCGAGAATCTAAGCTAAAATGATGAACAACGCGAGGGACACAAGATTTATACTGGTTCGGGCCATCGTTGTGGTGTAATACCCTACTCCAGTGTGTGGTGTCGTGGATTGCCTCAGGGGCTGATGATGAACAGTACAAAGGATGAATAGCCTCGCGAGAGGTGTTCTTGCGATGAACTTCTCGGGTGAGTTCGATCGCCTATGGTTCTAATGAGCACTTGATCCGGTCTCTCCTTTCTCTGTGGTGGCTAGTCCTATTTATAGAGGCCCTGGTCCTCTTCCCAAATATTGAGCGGGAAGGGCGCCAACAACGGCCATTTCGAAGGGGAACATCTAGTACAAGTTATCCTGACTAAAGTTGGTCTTCGGCTGCCAAAGGCACTGGCGATGACGCCGTCCTGGGCTCCACGGTGACCTCCATCCTGCCGCTCTGCTGGCCTTGGTCTCATTGCACCAAAATGTCAACCTTTGCCTGATGCCTCGGTACTCCACGCCTGTGCTTGCCCCCTTTGCACCAAAGAGGAAACAAGGACACTGCATAGGCCGGCGCCCACCTGGCGCCCGCCTGGTCTCGATCGTCATGGCTTGCGTCATGAGCACCTCGCGAGGTACCCTGCCTTGATCTCTCCGCCTCCTTGCGAGCCTACTAGGCAAGGCCGTTCTTGAGGAAGCCTTGTGTCGTCCGCCCTGCGAGGCTTGGCCCCTCGCGAGGGTCTTGAGTCTTGCGCTGATGAAGATGGGTCGTACTGGGCCACCACTCGAGCCACGCCGCAGGCCGCAGGAAGGCAAGTCTGGGGACCCCCGTTCCCAGAACACCGACAGAATGCTACCTAGCATATTTCTCAATGTAATTTTCTTTATTGTGGCATGAATGTCCAGATCCAAATGATTCAAAATAAAAGCTCATATTGACATAAAAACAATAATACTTCAAGCATACTAACAAGGCAATCATGTCTTCTCAAAATAGCATGGCTAAAGAAAGTTATCCCTACAAAATCATATAGTCTGGCTATGCTCTATCTTCATCACACAAAGTATTTAATCATGCACAACCTCGATGATAAGCCAAGCAATTGTTTCATACTTTAGTATTCTCAAACTTTTTCAACTTTCACGCAATACATGAGCATGAGCCATGGACATAGCACTATATGTGGAATAGAATGGTGGTTGTGGAGAAGAAAAAAAGGAGAATATAGTCTCACATCAGCTAGGCGTATCAACGGGCTATGGAGATGCCCACTAATAGATATCAATGTTAGTGAGTAGAGATTGCCATGCAACGGATGCACTAGAGCTATAAATGTATGAAAGCATGTGCATCCAACTTGCTTGCTCACAAAGACCTAGGGCGTTTTGAGGAAGCCCATCATTGGAATATACAAGCCAAGTTCTATAATGAAAAAATCCCACTAGTATATGAAAGTGACAACATAGGAGACTCTCTATCATGAAGATCATGGTGCTACTTTGAAGCACAAGTGTGGTAAAAGGATAGTAGCATTGTCCCTTCTCTCTTTTTCTCTCATTTTTTTATTTGGCCTTTCTCTCTTTTTTTTGTAAAGTCCGAAGTCTCATCCCGACTTGTGGGGGATCATAGTCTTCATCATCCTTTCCTCACTTGGGGCAATGCTCTATTAATGAAGATCATCACACTTTTATTTACTTACAACTCAAGATTACAACTCGATACTTAGAACAAAATATGACTCTATATGAATGCCTCCGGCGGTGTACCAGGATATGCAATGAATCAAGAGCGACATGTATGGAATTATGAAGGTGGCTTTGCCACACATACGATGTCAACTACATGATCATGCAAGAGCAATATGACAATGATGATGCGTGTCATAATAAACGGAACGGTGGAAAGTTGCATGGCAATATATCTCGGAATGGCTATGGAAATGCCATAATAAGTAGGTATGGTGGCTGTTTTGTGGAAGGTATATGGTGGGTGTATGGTACCGGCGAAAGTTGCGCGGCAAAAGAGAGGCTAGCAATGGTGGAAGGGTAAGAGTTCGTATAATCCATGGACTCAACATTAGTCATAAAGAACTCATATACTTATTGCAAAATCTACAAGTCTTTGAAAACAAAGTACTACGCACATGATCCTAGGGGGATAGATTGGTAGGAAAAGACCATCGCTTGTCCCCGACCGCCACTCATAAGGAAGACAATCAATAAATAAATCATGCTCCAACTTCATCACAAAGCGGTTCACCATACGTGCATGCTACAGGAATCACAAACTTCAACACAAGTATTCCTCAAATTCATAATTACTCCACTAGCATGACTCTAGTATTACCATCCTCATATCTCAAAACAGTTATCAAGCATCAAATTTATCATAGCATCCAATTCACTTTCTATGATAGTTTTTATTATACCCAACTTGGATGCCCATCATTCTAGGACCAATTTTATAACCATAGAAAATACCATGCTGTTCTAAAAGACTCTCAAAATAATATAAGTGAAGCATGAGAGATCAACAATTTCTACAAAATTAAACCACCGCCGTGCTCTAAAAGATATAAGTGAAGCACTAGAGCAAAAACTATCTAGCTCAAAAGATATAAGTGAAGGACATAGAGTACTCTAATAAATTCCAAATCAAGTGGGTCTCTCCCAAAAGGTGTGTACAGCAAGGATGATTGTGGTAAACTAAAAAGCAAAGACTAATATCATACAAGACGCTCCAAGCAAAACATATATCATGTGGTGAATAAAAATATAGCTCCAAGTAAAGTTACCGATAAACGAAGACGAAAGAGGGGATGCCTTCCGGGGCATCCCCAAGCTTAGGCTTTTGGTTGTCCTTGGATATCTTGGGGTGCCATGGGCATCCCCAAGCTTGGGCTCTTGCCACTCCTTATTCCATAGTCCATCAAATCTTTACCCCAAACTTGAAAACTTCACAACACAAAACTCAACAGGAAATCTCATAAGCTCTGTTAGTGCAAGAAAGAAAAACCACCACATAAGGTATTGTAATTAACTCATTATTTATTTGTATTGGTGTTAAACCTACTGTATTCCAACTTCTCTATGGTTCATACCCCCCGATACTAGCCATAGATGCATCAAAATAAGCAAACAACACACGAAAAACAGAATCTGTCAAAAACAGAACAGTCTGTAGCAATCTGTAACTTTAGAATACTTATGGAACTCTAAAAATCCTACCAAAATAGGGAGTCCTGGGAAATTTTTCTATTGATATACGTAAAAAAGAATCAACGCAAAATCACATTTCTGTGATTTATTAAAATTATTCTCGTGCACGCAAAAGTTTCTGTTTTTCAGCAGAATCAAATTAACTATCTCCGTAGGTTATCCTATAGGTTCTACTTGGCACAAACACTAACTAAAACATAAAACCACATCTAAACGGAGGCTAGATGATTTATTTATTACTAAACAGAAGCAAAAAAGCAAGGAACAAAAATAAAATTGGGTTGCCTCCCAACTAGCGCTATCGTTTAACGCCCCTAGCTAGGCATAAAAGTGAGAATAGGTCTAAGTAGTGCCATCTTTAATTTTTAATTTCTTAGCGGAGTCATGCTCGAATCTGGGAGGTTCTTCACACTTCCCTTCATATTCGGAAATTTTTAGATCTAAAGAATCCAACCGCTTATTGCAAAGAGTAATCAACATATTCATGCGGTGAAGATGCCCGCTAATGCTCTTGAGGGGTTCAAGAGACTTCTATAAAAAAATGTTACTTCGCAAATCTTTCCAAAAACTTGTGTCTCTACCTGGGTAGGATGCGCCCCCCCCCCCTTTTTTTGAGATAGTGTTCCCACTATTCCCTCTATGATTCCATGCGCAATATTGGGATCAATTTCGATAAAATTACCCTTGGCAACATAATCCAGGAGTTGTCTATGGGACATATCTAGCCCAACATAAAACTTGCGAAGTAAAATCCTGAAATTCACCTCTAAGGTGCAGTTACGATAAGATTCTATCATCCTATACCAAGCATCTTTTTAAGTTTTCTCCTTGTCTTTGCTTGAAGTGAAGAACTTCAAACTCGGGAGACAAAGGAGCGGACAAAGGACTAGCCATGACGACGAGATAAACTAACTAACACACGAGCACACAAGAAGGCAAGCGAAGAAGAGGCGAACGGGAAAGAGAGGGCGAATAAAACGGCAAGGGTGAAGTGGGGGAGAGGAAAACGAGAGGCAAATGGCAAATAATGTAATGCAAGGGAGATGAGTTTATGATGGGTACTTGGTATGTCTTGACTTGAGCGAAGACCTCCCCGGCAACGGCGCCAGAAATCCTTCTCGCTACCTCTTGAGCACTGCGTTGGTTTTCCCTTGAAAAGGAAAGGGTGAAGCAGCAAAGTAGCGTAAGTATTTCCCTCAGTTTTTGAGAACCAAGGTATTAATCCAGTAGGAGGCTCCTCAAAAGTCCCACACACCTACACAAACAAACAAGAACCTCGCAACCAACGCGATAAAGAGGTTGTCAATCCCTTCACGGTAACTTGCAAAAGTGAGATCTGATAGATATAATAAGATAAGATAAATATTTTTGGTATTTTTATGATATAGATTGGAAAGTAAAAGATGCAAATAAAAGTAGATGGAAAACTTATATGATAAAAGATAGACCCCGGGGGCCATAGGTTTCACTAGTGGCTTCTCTCAAGATAGCATAAGTATTACGGTGGGTGAACAAATTACTGTCGAGCAATTGATAGAAAAGTGCATAGTTATGAGAATATCTAGGCATGATCATGTATATAGGCATCACGTCCGCAACAAGTAGATCGAAACGATTCTGCATCTACTACTATTACTCCACACATCGACCGACTCCTGCCTGCATATAGAGTATTAAGTTCATGAAGAACAGAGTAACGCATTAAGAAAGATGACATGATGTAGATGGATAAACTCATGCAATATGATATAAACCCCATCTTTTTATCCTCGATGGCAACAATACAATACGTGCCTTGCTGCCCCTGCTGTCACTTGGAAAGGACACTGCAAGATTGAACCCAAGGCTAAGCACTTCTCCCATTGCAAGAAAGACCAATCTAGTAGGCCAAACCAAACTGATAATTTGAAGAGACTTGCAAAGATAACCAATCACACATAAAAGAATTCAGAGGAGATTCAAATACTTCTCATAGATAAACTTGATCATAAACCAACAATTCATCGGATCTCGACAAACACATCGCAAAAAGAGTTACATCGAATAGATCTCCAAGAAGATCGAGGAGAACTTGGTATTGAGATTCAAAGAGAGAGAAGAAGCCATCTAGCTAATAACTATGGACCCAAAGATCTGTGGTAAACTACTCACAACTCATCGGAGAGGCCTTGGAGATGATGTAGACGCCCTCCATGGTCGATTCCCCCTCCGGTGGAGCGTGGGCGAAGGCTCCAAGATGGGATCTCGCGGATACAGAAGGTTGCGGCAGTGGAATTAGGTTTTCGTGGTGCCCTCTGATGTTTTCAGGGTACGGGAGTATATATAGGCGAAAGAAGTACGTCAGTGGAGCCACGAGGGGCCCACGAGGGTGGGGGGCGCGCCCACCCCCTTTGGGCGCGCCGGGCACCCTCGTGGCCGCCTCATTTGTTGCTTGACGTCCACTCCAAGTCTCCTGGTTTGCATTTGTTCTGAAAAGATTGCTCCCGAAGGTTTCATCCCATTTGGACTCCATTTGATATTCCTTTTCTTTGAAACACTGAAATAGGCAAAAAAAACTGCAATTCGGGTTGGGCCTCCGGTTAGTAGGCTAGTCCCAAAAATGATATAAAAGTGTAAAGTAAAGCCCATACACATCCAAAACGGGTAATATAATGGCATGGAACAATAAAAAATTATAGATACGTTGGAGACGTATCAATATGTTCCTAAGATGCCCTGATAGGTTGAACCAACACCTTCTCTAATCTGTGTGAACATGAAAGATTTCACGGGTCATACTTATCTAGTATTGCACCAGGTAAAACTTTCAACAACTAATGTCATTTTTGAAAAATGAGAGGTGAATGGAAGGTTATACATTGAAGAAGTGGGAGTCGACCTTGAACTTTGTGTTCATGCCCATGGACACGATGTAGATCCTATCATGGAAGCTTATTGTTATAATAACTATTTCCTTGATATAATATCATCTGGTCTCTGTAAATTGATCCTTTGCAATCGTGGTTCTGACCATAATTCTCCTTGATTCCATTTCTCTCACAAGTTAAAAACACTTGTCTTCTGCAGATCAATACATCTTCACAACCCCTATTTTGATCTTCCTTCAAGTAATACCCTTCGGTATCTCAAGAATCTCATGGAACTGTGTTACTTCCTATGAGTCTTCATCTAGTATTGCTTCTCACCGATTTCAGATTTTCCCCGGGTTCTGAGTTATTAGTCACTCGAGAACATCGATAGGTGAATCAATTCCGCACTCTGATTCAATAACTCTAAGTAATTGTCATTGCTTACGAGTTTAAAAATCCTTTTAAGTCATTCCTAGCTTGATTGGCTATATGATTACCATGCTAAATTTCAACTATGCTACCTGGTCATTCCCATAGCATAATTTTCGATGATGAGCTAAGCTTATGTCGCTCTTCCTTGTCATATCATTTCACCTTGAACATCAAGCTTGGTTTTGAGTTTGTGTCGTACCTGTGGTTCCAATAAACTTTTGCTTCATCATTAATTTGATTTGATGTCAACGCCGATTGATTACATCTTCAAGAAACCTCTCGACAATGCGTCGTGATCATCATAAACGTTATGAGCTCTTCCAAGATATTTATCGAATTCTTGATGAGAAATACCATTCTCGCCCCTCGATGGTTTCTGTTAACATCGACAATGTTATCACCCTCCCTCCAACACAAACTTGTTAATGTTTGGTGTAGTACCCTAAGTTCCTTTCTATCCAGCTTGTGTTATGTTCTACCTTGGAGTATTACCATCTTTTATGTCAAGGATGTCATGGGAATTTCACCACCTCTTGAGAATTCTTGATACAAGTGATACTTATCACCATCACCATTCTTTTCTTGGTCCCCGTGTTGTTTCTAACCGGAATATCGACAAATGGACTGTGATGTGTAATTTCAAAACTTCTAGCAACCCTATTGCTTCAAGTTAATGGTTGATAGCTTGATTCTTAGACTATTGGTTATTGAATCACCATTCTAACATCGATCGTGCTACTTAGTCCATCCTTCTAGGTGCACGTTTCGATCAATGTTTACTCGTGGATGTTCTCCTCAAACATACTTCGTTATCTACTTCGGTATGTCCAATTATATATCCTTGTTCGCCTAATTGTGGAAATCCATCTTTTGGAAACCTCGATGAATTGTCACTGAGTCCATCAGCCACTTCCTAATCCTCTCCTTGGTTTACTTATTAACTCTTGTTTCAGAACTCGCTTCCATAGTTCATTTCCGGCGAATCTTACAATGTCATCTCGTCAATTTGTGTTGCACCTTTTCTTCTCATGCATATTGAGTATGGGGTATCTTGACACCAATCAGATCTGAATCTCGATCAGATATGATGGTTGAAACATATTTCCAAGAGTTTTAACATTGGTCTTTATATGACCCGGTGATATGTCTCCAACGTATCTATAATATTTGATTGTTCCATTCTATTATATTATCTGTTTTGGATGATTTATATGGATTAATATGCTATTTTATATTATTTTTGGGACTAACCTATTAACCTAGAGCCCAATGCCAGTTTCTGTTTTTTCATTGTTTTTGAGTTTCATAGAAAAGGAATACCAATCGGAGTCCAAACAGAATAAAACCTTCGTGATGATTTTTCGTGGACCAGGAGACGCCCAGGAGACTTGGAGATCAAGTCAGAAGAGCCACGAGGCGGCCACAATGGGGAGGGCTCGCCCCCTACCTTGTGGGCCCCTCATGACTCCCCTGGCCTAATTCTTCCTCCTATATATTCACATATATCCCCAAACCACGAGAAGCATCCACGAAAACACTTTTGCACTGCTGCAACATTCTATTCCCATGAGATCCCATCTAGGGGCCTTTCCCGGCATCCTGTCGGAGGGGGATTTGATCACGGAGGGCTTCTACATCAACTCTATTGCCCTTCTGATGAAGAGTGAGTAGTTTACCTCAGACCTACGGGTCCATAGCTAGTAGCTATATGGCTTCTTCTCTCTTTGTGATTCTCAATATCATGTGCTCCTCGATGTTCTTGGAGATCCATCCGATGTAATCTTCTTTTGCGGTGTGTTTGTCGAGATCCATTGAATTGTGGATTTATGATCAGCTTATCTATGAATATTATTTGAATCTTATTGGAATTCTTTTATGCATGATTTGGTATCTTTGTAATTCTCTTCGAACTATCGGTTTAGTTTGGCCGACTAGATTGGGTTTTCTTGCAATGGGAGAAGTGCTTAGCTTCGGGTTCGATCTTGCGGTGTCCTTTCCCAGTGATAGTAGGGGCAGCAAGGCACGTATTATATTGTTGCCATCAAGGATAAAAAGATGGGGTTTACATCATATTGCTTGAGTTTATTCATCTACATCATGTCATCTTACTTAATGTTTTACTCTGTTCTTCATGAACTTAATACTCTAGATGCATGCAGGAGTCCGTCGATGTGTGGAGTAATAGTAGTAGATGCATAATCGTTTCGGTCTACTTGACATGGACATGATGCCTATATTTCATAATCATTGCCTTAGATTTGTCATAACTTTGCGCTTTTCTATCAATTGCTCGACAGTAATTTGTTCACCCACCGTATTATTTGCTATCTTGAGAGAAGCCACTAGTGAAACCTATGGCCCCCGGGTCTATTTTCCATCATATAAGTTTCCGGTCTACTATTTTCCATCATATTAGTTTACGATCTACTAGTTTCCAATCTTTTATTTTCATATCTATAAACCAAAAAATACCGAAAATATTTACTTTATCTTTTGTTTAGTTTCATCTATCTATATTAGATCTCAATTTTGCAAGCGACCGTGAAGGGATTGACAACCCCTTTATCGTGTTGGGTGCAAGTTGTTTGATTGTATGTGCAGGTATTGGTGATTTGTGCGTTGTCTCCTACTAGATTGATACCTTGTTTCTCTAACTGAGGGAAATACTTATCTCTACTTTGCTTCATCACCCTTTCCTCTTCAAGGGAAAAACCAACGCAAGCTCAAGAAGTAGCAGGAAGAATTTCTGGCGCCGTTGTCGGGGAGATCTAGGCCAAGTCAAGACATACCAAGTACCCATCATAAAAATCTCACCTCTTGCATTACATTATTCGTCATTCGCCTCTCGTTTTCCTCTCCACCACTTCTAAAACAATTTACAAAAATATTTACCTTTTTCGCCCTTCTTCAGTTCATCTTTCCGTTTGCCCTTATGTCTTACTTGGTTTGTTTGCTTGTTCGCTTGGTAAAATTGTGTGTTTCTTGAAAAAACAAAAACAAAGGTTTATGGATCCACATCCACTTGCTAATCTTTTTAAGAGATCCAATTATGATGAACCCATTGCTAGTGAGTTGAGTGCACTAGATTATCTTTATGAGGTTTTGCTTGAAATCAATGAATCTGAAATTGTGATGAAGTGCTTTATGAAGTGATTCACAATAGATCTTTGAATAAAAATCATGATTGCAATGATGTTATTATAAATTCTATTATCATCAATTATGCAAAAAAAATATGAAAAACCCTAAGCTTGGGGATGCTAGTTTTGTTATGTCCACTACTTATTGCAATGATCATGATTGGGGTGATTCTTCTTATGATCTTGAAAATTTATTTAAGCCCCATGATGAATATGAGATTGATAATAATGTCTGCAATAATATTGAAAGTGGGTTTGGAAGAGTGTCAACTTTAGATCCCACATATTTGGAGAATGTTCAATCTTATGGATTTTTTGATAAAAGTGGGTTTGGAGAGGTCATGACTTTAGTTAATGTTATTCCCACTATTTTGGAAGAGTGTCAACTTTGCATGCATGTGGATCGTGTTGAGAATATGTTTGTGGTAGCAATATTGTTGAATTTGCTTATGATCCCACATGTAATTATTATGAGAGAGGAAAATATGGTTGTAGAAATTTTCATGTTACTAAATTACCTCTTTTCATGTTGAGATTGCTATCGTCTCTTTCTTCTTCCTTGCATATGCTAGTTTTTGCTTGCCTTGAAAATTTGTTTGCTTATAAAATGCCTATGCATAGGAAGTATGGTTTTATGATGCTCTCTTTGCGCTTCAATTTTTCTCTTTTATGTGAGCATCATTGAAATTATCAATCCCTAGCTAAAAGTATTTAAAGAAAAGCGCGTGTTGACAACCCAATATTTTTCCTTGATGTTTTGCAATAAATAATTCATCTAGCCTCTGGTTAGATGTGGTTTTGTGTTTTAATTAGTATTTGTGCCAAGTAAGACCTTTGGGATGGCTTGCGGTGATAGTTGTTTTGATCTTGCTGAAAAACAGAAACTTTTGATCCTAGGAAAATAATTTTCATAATTCACAGACGTGTGCTTTTGATCAGATTATTTTTGCACAAGATGGTACATAAATTCCTAGGTTTTCCTAATTTTTTCAGAACTTTTGGAGTTACAGAAGTATTCGAGAGTCACAGATTACTACAGACTGTTTTGTTTTTTGACAAATTCAGTTTTCTATGTGTTGTTTGCTTATTTTGGTGAATCTATGGGTAGTATCAGGGGGTATGAACCATGGAAAAGTTGGAATACAGTAGATATTACACCAATATAAACAAAAGAATGAGTTCACAACAGTACCAAAACCGGTGATTTATTTTCTTATACTAACGGAGCTTATGAGATTTCCTGTTGAGTTTTGTGTTGTGAAGTTTTCAAGTTTTGGGTAAGGATTTGGTGGACTATGGAATAAGGAGTGGCAAGAGCCTAAGCTTGGGGATGCCCAAGGCACTCCAAGGTAATAATCAAGGACAACCAAGAGCCTAAGCTTGGGGATGCCCCGGAAGGCATCCCCTCGTCCGCCTTCGTCTATCGGTAACTTTACTGAGGCTACATTTTTATTCACCACAGGATATTGCTTGGAGCGTCTTGTATGATTTGAGTCTTTGCTTTTTTGCCACAATCATCCTTGCTGTACACACCTTTTGAGAGGGACACACATGAATCTTGATCTATTAGAATATTCTATGTACTTCACTTATATCTTTTGAGCTAGGCAATATTGCTCTAGTGCTTCACTTATATCTTTTTAGAGCTCGATGGTGGTTTTATTTTATAGAAATTGGTGAACTCTCACACTTCACTTATATTATTTTGAGAATCTTTTTAAACAGCATGGTAATTTGCTTTGGTTATAAATTTAGTCCTAATATGATAGGCATCCAAGATGGATATAATAAAAACTTTCATATAAAGTGCGTTGAATACTATGAGAAGTTTGATTCCTTATGATTGTTTTGAGATATAAAGATGGTGATATTAGAGTCATGCTAGTGAGTAATTGTGAATTGGAGAAATACTTGTGTTAAAGTTTGTGATTCCCATAGCATGCACGTATGGTGAACCGTTATGTAACGAAGTTGGAGCATGAGGTATTTATTGATTGTCTTCCTTATGAGTGGCAGTCGGGGACGAGCAATGGTTTTTTCTACCAATCTATACCCCTAGGAGCATGCGCATAGTACCTCATTTAGATAACTAATAATTCTTTGCAATAAGTATGCGAGTTCTTTATGACTAATGTTGAGTCCATGGATTATACGCACTCTCACCCTTCCACCATTGCTAGCCTCTCTAGTACAGCGCAACTTTCGTCGGTACCATACACCCACCATATAACTTCCTAAAAACAGCCACCATACCTACCTATTATGGCATTTCCATAGCCATTCCGAGATATATTGTCATGCAACTTTCCACCGTTCCGTTTATTATGACACGCTTCATCATTGTCATATTGCTTTGCATGATCATGTAGTTGACATCGTATTTGTGGCAAAGCCACCTTTCATAATTCTTTCATACATGTCACTCTTGATTCATTGCACATCCCGGTACACCGTCGAAGGCATTCACATAGAGTCATATTTTGTTCTAAGTATCGAGTTGTAATTCTTGAGTTGTAAGTCAATAAAAGTGTGATGATCTTCATTATTAGAGCATTGTCCCATGTGAGGAAAGGATGATGGAGACTATGATTCCCCCACAAGTCGGGATGAGACTCCGGACGAGAAAATAGAGGCCAAAAAAAGAGAGAGAAGGCCCAAAATGAAAAAAAATGAAAAATTGAGAGAAAAGGGAGAAGGGGCAATGTTACTATCCTTTTACCACACTTGTGCTTCAAAGTAGAACCATGATCTTCATGATAGAGAGTCTCCTATGTTATCACTTTCATATACTAGTGGGGAATTTTTCATTATAGAACTTGGCTTGTATATTCCAATGATGGTCTTCCCCAAATTTCCCTAGGTCTTCGTGAGCAAGCGAGTTGGATGCACACCCACTTAGTTTCTCTTTGAGCTTTCATAAACTTATAGCTCTAGTGCATTTGTTGCATGGCAATTCATACTCACTCACATTGATATCTATTGATGGGCATCTCCATAGCCCGTTGATACGCCTAGTTGATGTGAGACTATCTCCTTCTTTTTGTCTTCTCCACAACCATCATATTCTATTCCACCTATAATGCTACGTCCATGGCTCATGCTCATGTATTGCGTGAAAGTTGGAAAAGTTTGAGAACATCAAAAGTATGAAACAATTGCTTGGATTATCATCGGGGTTGTGCATGATTTGAATATTTTGCGTGATGAAGATGGAGCATGGCGAGTCTATATGATTTTGTAGGGATAAGCTTTCTGTGGCCCTGTTATTTTGAGAAGACAGAATTGCCTTGCTAGTATGCTTGAAGTATTATTGTTTTTATGCCAATATTAAACTTTTGTTTTGAATCTTATGGATCTGAACATTCAAGCCACAATAAAGAAAAATTACATGGATAAACATGTTAGGTAGAATTCCACATCAAAAATTATATTTTTCTCATTTACCTACTCGAGGACGAGCAGGAATTAAGCTTGGGGATGCTTGATACGTCTCCAACGTATCTATAATTTTTGATTGTTCCATGCTATTATATTATCTGTTTTGGATGTTTTATATGCATTAATATGCTAATTATATTTTTTTGGGACTAACCTATTAACCTAGAGCACAGTACGAGTTTCTGTTTCTTTCCTTGTTTTTGACTTCCGCAGAAAAGGAATATCAAACAGAGTCCAAACGGAATAAAACCTTCGCGATGATTTTCTTGGACCAGAAGACACCCAGGAGACTTGGAGATCAAGTCGGCAGAGCCACGAGGCGGACACAAGGGAGGGGCCGGCGCCCACGGGGTAGGGCGCGCCCTCTGCCTTGTGCGCCCCTTGTGACTCCCCTAACCTAATTCTTCCTCCTATATATTCACATATATCCCTGAACCACCAGAAGCATCCACGAAAACACTTTTCCACCGCCGCAACCTTCTGTTACCGTGAGATCCCATCTAGGGGCCTTTTCCGGCATCCTGTCGGAGGGGGATTCGATCATGGAGGGCTTCTACATCAACTCTATTGCCCTTCCGATGAAGCGTGAGTAGTTTACCTCAGACCTACGGGTCCATAGCTAGTAGCTAGATGGCTTCTTCTCTCTCTTTGATTCTCAATACCATGTTCTCCTCGATGTTCTTGGAGATCTATCTGATGTAATCTTATTTTGCGGTGTGTTTGTCGAGATCCGATGAATTGTGGATTTATGATCAGCTTATCTATGTATATTATTTGAATCTTCTCTGAATTCTTTTATGCATGATTTGGTATCTTTGTAAGTCTCCTCGAGTTATCGGTTTAGTTTGGCCAACTAGATTGGCTTTTCTTGCAATGGGAGAAGTGCTTAGCTCTGGGTTCAATCTTGCGGTGTCCTTTCCCAGTGACAGCAGGGGCAGCAAGGCACGTATTGTACTGTTGCCATCGAGGATAAAAAGATGGGGTTTACATCATATTGCTTGAGTTTATTCCTCTACATCATGTCATCTTACTTAATGCCTTACTCTATTCTTCATGAACTTAATACTCTAGATGCAGGCAGGAGTCGGTCGATGTGTGGAGTAATAGTAGTAGATGCAGAATCGTTTCGGTCTACTTGACACTGACATGATGCCTATATTTCATAATCATTGCCTTAGATTCGTCATAACTTTGCACTAGTCTATCAATTGCTCGATAGTAATTTGTTCACCCACTGTATTATTTGCTACCTTGAGGGAAGCCACTAGTGAAACCTATGGCCCCCAGGTCTATTTCCATCATATAAGTTTCCGATCTACTATTTTCCAACATATTAGTTCCTGATCTACTATTCTTCAATCTTTTATTTCCAGATCTACAAACCAAAAAATACCAAAAATATTGTAACGCCCCGGATCCGATGCGCCAGGTGTCTGCCAGTTATTCGTCGTCGTTGCCATGTCTTTTGCTTGCGTGTTGCATTTTATCATGTCATCATGTGCATTTCATTTTGCATATGTGTTCGTCTCATGCATCCGAGCATTTTCCCCGTTGTCCGTTTTGCAATCCGGCGCTCCTATGCCCTCCGGCGTTCCCCTTTTTGTCTCCTGTTGTGAGTGGGTGTTAAACATTCTCGGAATGGACCGTGTCTTGCCAAGCGGCCTTGGTATAGCACCGGTAGACCACCTATCAAGTTTCGTGCCATTTGGAGTTCGTTTGGTACTCCAACGGTTAACCGGGTAACCGTAAAACCCCCCTTCTCTTTGCAGCCCAACACCCTTCCAAAGTGGCCCAAAACCCATCTAACTCCCCTCCATGCTATCGGTCGTTCGATCACGATCGCGTGGCTGAAAACCGCTCCTCATTTGGACTCTCCTAGCTCCCTCTACCTATATATTTGTGGCCTCCCCCGAATTTTTCGAGCAAACCCTAGCTTTTTTCCCTCTCCGCGCACCGGACATGTCCGTCCAGCCGCCGGACATGTCCGTCCCGCCTCCCACAGCCAACCCCTCGCCGCCACGTGTCCCCGCCGCCGTCCTCCTCTGCGCGCCGCCGCCGCGGCCCGAGGGAGCCCTGATCGGGCCTGCCCCGGGCCAGATCGGGCCCGCCGCCGCCGCCGAAGCCCGCGCGCCGCCGCCCGAGCGCTCAGCGCTCCTCGTCCTCGCGCTGGATCGGGAGGAGCCCGATCCCGCAGCTCCCGTCCGCCGCCGCCCGTCAGCCCCGCTTCCTACCGGCGAGCTCCACCACCGGAGCACCAGCGCCGCCCCAGGTCGCGCCTCCCCTGCTCTCGTGCCTCTCCTTCTCTCATCTGCTAGTTCTCTCTCTCTCCCTCACGCAGCTCTCTCTCTCTCTCTCTTCCCTGTACCAGGAGCTTCCATGGCCGCCCCGATCTCCACGCTCGTGCCGCCCCAAGTTGCCTCAACACCGGGAATGGATTGCCCCGTGCCCGATCTACCCATTCAGGGCCTTCCCGGCGCTCGCTGGAGTCCCACACCCCCTCGCCGTCGGCGTTGACTTCCACCATGGCTGCTTTGTGCGAGGAATGGATCTTCCCCGACCTGCCAGTTTTTTTCGCGAGGTGAAAAACGGCCAAGTCCCCGAAGTATTTTGACATTATCATGCCATGTTTGACCTGCCGTATCTCTGCATCCGTAGCTTCGTTTCGTGCATGTAATATGTCAAATTGTTCGACTCGCAGAGTAAATCATTTCATTCCATTGCATCATATTCATTTGAGCTCATCTTGATGCCTAAATCATCGTTGTAAGAGTGCTTCATGATGTTTTCTGCTGTCTGTTATCAGAACGAGCTTTTTTGTCATTTTTGCCATGATTGATGTGTGCATCCTATGAGGTTGATGTCTACATGTGTTTTGATCTATGCTATGTCTTCTTTACAGAGGTGTTTACCATGTATTTTTGTGATCAATGTGGTGACTAGCACAAGCTTGCAAACTAGGCATCGTGATGTTGCTCATTTTAGTCCCTGTTCTGCTGTTATTTTGATGCCATGTAAACTTGGTGCTACAGAGAGATCCATGCATATTTTGAGATACTTCAGTAAGGGTGTTTTGAACATGTGGTTATTGTCTATCCATTCATGCCCTTGTTTGCAATTATGGAGTAGTCTAGCATGTCTTTTTCGTGCTCTACTTTTGCTTCAAAATGTTTCCTCGCAGATTGTTTACATGTTATTCAATTTGGCCAAGGTTGCTATAGTTGATCCTTGCATGCTATGGACTTGTTCTTGACTTGGTTTGTTTCACAAACATGTCTTCTTAATGATGCTATGCTTATCTTGTCATGCAATGACTTGTGGTGAGTGAATCGAGCTTGTTAAGTAGTGTACATGATGTTACTGTTTTGCTAGGCTGAATCTCTTATTTCGTGATGTTATATAAACATGTTGCTACTAATCATTCTATGCATAATCTGGAGATGTCCACTAAATATGTTTTGATCTACATGTCATGCTCTATCCATCTATGCCCCTGGTTGCATTTATAGCTTGCTGTATCTTGTTCATATCTTACTCTAAAGTTGCTTCATAATGTTGCTGTCAGCCTGTTAACATCAAGTTCAGTTGTTACCATGATTGTTGCTAGTGATCCATGCACCCTATGACCTTTCTATTGCCATGCTTAGCTTCACAAACATGTCTTATTACTGTTGGTTGCCTTGCCATGCCATGTATTGCTCTGTAGTGAGTTGCACAAGCTCATCTACATGCCTTCATAATTCTGTTTCTGCCATGTATGAATCTGTAATATAACTTGCTATGTTTACTTGGGTGCCATCATATTTTCTGATCCTTTTTGGCTTATGGTCAATAAGGGACTCTTGTTCTATGCTTTGAGTAGAATCATGCCATGCCTTTGTTTGTCATTATAAGTTCCTGTAACATGCTGTTTGATAGCTCTAAACATTGCAACCTGATGTTATTTTCTGCAATGTCTGAAATTGTTATAACTTGCAATCTTACCATGCGTGTTTGAGCATGTTCTAGTGATTTCTGGAGATAGCTCAGTGTTCATCTTTTGTTGTGATTTACCTGTACATCATGCCATGCCTTTTGTTTTCATGTTGGGGTGCTGTAGCATGTTGTTTTGATGCTTGCAATATGCCTAGTTGCTGTTTTGGACAGCTTGTCATTTAAACTTGTATGGAGTGTATGTGTTTGAACCGTTGCTCCGTTTTGAGTGTGCTCTATATGAAACTTGCTTAGAATTGCATGTAGCTTCATATTGTCATGTTGCATCCTTGTTTTGAGGTGTTTGCTTGATGTTTGTATGCATTTCGCATCAATGCCATGTTTAACTTGTTTTGCTCATATCTTTTAGGCCGTAGCTCCGAACTAAATGAACTTTATATGTAACTTGACTAGAATCTCGTTTAGATCATCTTTGTGCATCTTAACTTGCTGTTTAACAACTTGAACATAAGGTTTATTCAGATCTGGACCAATTTCGAAATATGCATATGAGGACTTACGGAATTGTTATATGTTGCTCCCGGCCTCATTTAAACTTGCCTTGATGTGTTGCTCTTGTTTTGCATCATCTCTTGCCATGAGTAGCTTCATGTAGCTTTGTCATGCATCATGCCTTGTTCATGTGTGGTGTGTTTACTATGTTGTGTGCTTCTTTTCGATAGTTCCTGTTTCATTGCGATCGTGAGGATTCGTTCGTCTATGCTTGGTTCGTCTTTGTGGCTTCATCTTCTTCATGGACTCATTCTTCTTCCTAGCGGGATTTCAGGCAAGATGACCGCTACCCTGGATCTCACTACTATCATTGCTATGCTAGTTGCTTCATTCTATCGCTATGCTGCGTTACCTATCTTTTGCTCATCAAGCCATCCCAAATTGCCATGAACCTCTAACCGTTAACACCTTTCCTATGCAAAGCGTTGTTTGGCTATGTTACCGCTTTGCTCAGCTCTCTTATAGCGTTGCTAGTTGCAGGTGAAGTTGAAGATTGCTCCATGGTGGATAGGATTTTGGTTGGGATATCACAATATCTCTTATATTATTAATGCATCTATATACTTGGTAAAGGGTGGAAGACTCGGCCTTATGCCTGGTGTTTTGTTCCACTCTTGCCGCCCTAGTTTCCGTCATACCGGTGTTATGTTTCTGGATTTTGCGTTCCTTACGCGGTCGGGTGATTTATGGGACCCCCTTGACAGTTTGCTTTGAATAAAACTCCTGCAGCAAGGCCCAACATTGGTTTTACCATTTGCCTCACCACCACCTACTTTTCCCTTGGGAGTCGCTCTCTCGAGGGTCATCTTTATTATAGCCCCCCCCCGGGCCAGTGCTTGTCTAAGTGTTGGTCCGAACCAGAGCCACTTGCAGCGCCACCTCGGGGCAACTTGAGGGTTGGTTTTAGTTGTACGTAGTGTTCATCCGGTGTTGCCCTGAGAACGAGATATGTGCAGCTCCTATCGGGATTGTCGGCACATCGGGCGGTCTTGCTGGTCTTGTTTTACCATTGTCGAAATGTCTTGTAAACCGGGATTCCGAGTCTGATCGGGTCTTCCTGGGAGAAGGTCTATTCCTTCGTTGATCGCGAGAGCTTGTCATGGGCTAAGTTGGGACACCCCTGCAGGGTATAATCTTTCGAAAGTCGTGCCTGCGGTTATAGGCAGATGGGAATTTGTTAATGTCCGGTTGTAGATAACTTGACACCAGATCCAAATTAAAACGCATCAACCGTGTGTGTAGCCGTGATGGTCTCTTCTCGGTGGAGTCCGGGAAGTGAACACGGTTTCTGGGTTATGATTGACGTAAGTAGGAGTTCAGGATCACTTCTTGGTCATTGCTAGTTTCACGACCGTTCCGCTTGCTCTCTTCTCGCTCTTATTTGCGTATCTTAGCCACCATATATGCTTAGTCGCTGCTGCAACCTCACCACTTTACCCCTTCCTTTCCCTTTAAGCTTTGCTAGTCTTGATACCCATGGTAATGGGATTGTTGAGTCCTCGTAGCTCACAGATTACTACAACAACAGTTGCAGGTACAGGTTTATGCGATGATCATAACGCGAGAGCGATGCTTGCTTGCGTTGAGTTCTTCTTCTGCTTCTTCGATCAGGGGATAGGTTCCAGGTCGGCAGCCTGGGCTAGCAGGATGGATGTCGTTTGAGTTTCTGTTTGTGTTTCATTTGTAGACGGATGATGCTCTGATGTATTGTGATGTTGTATTCATGTGGCATTGTATGCCTTATGTATGTATCCCCATCTATTATGTAATGTTGATGTAATGATATCCACCTTGCAAAAGCATTTCAATATGCGGGTCTATCCTTGGTGGGACCTTCGAGTTCCTTTTGGATAGGATCGCATATTGGGCGTGACAAGTTGGTATCAGAGCCTCGACCGACCCTAGGAGCCCCTTGATTGATCGGTAGTTTGGCAGTTGTTGAGTCTAGAAGAAAACTGTTTTCTGAGTCTAGTTATATCGGAGAGTAGGAATTCTTTTTACTCCTCAACCCCTTCGTCGCTCTGGTAAGGAATCTTGATGTAGGTGTTTTCAATTACTTCTCTTCCCCTTCAAAATTTTCTTTAGGATCACGTGGTTAGTTTTCCGATCATTGGTTCCCAGCTCTTTTTATCCGGTGCATTTCTCGTCAAGTTGACTCGAGCCTCTTCATCTTTGAGTTCAATCCTTAGTTGTTGTTTTTCCCACCCGCCCACCCCTTCTTCTTCTTGGAACTGGAGTCCGTAATCGAGTATCCATCCTACTCGTCTTAAGTCCTTGCCTTCTTTTCTTCAATGATTTCAATCAGTGTTTTTCTCTTCAAGATATTCGTCGATTTTCCCTTCCAAGTTGCCTTTGTTTTCCCGCCCTCCCACCCTTTCTCTTCCTGGAGTCTGAGTCTCTCTCGACCATCTATTTCATTCGTGTGGAGCCTCTTCAGTCTTTCGTCAATTATTTCAACCGGTGAATTCTCGTCTCGGTGGACATTCTTCATCCCTTTTCTTTTTCCGGTGGATTCAATTCTAATTTTCGGTAGTGATTATATTCTTTTCCTCGGCTCAAGTGTTTTCCCTGCTCGTTCGCCTCTCGCCAGTTTATCCTTCCGGAGTCCTCAAGACATCTTAGGAGATTCGTCTGTGTTTGAATTAATTCGAGGTTGTCACCTCATTCAAATAGTTCAATTGTGCCGGTGCTTCATCTACCTGTTCAACAGTCCTTTTCAACGGTGTTATCTCTTCAGTGGGCCCTAACCCACAGGTCTTTTTCCAGGATCTTACCTGACTCTTCTAATTCCCTAGAGTTATTCTCAAATTCTTTTCAAGTTTGACGTAAAAATGAATTTCATCAGTCAGATGCCTTCTCCAAGATCGTTTTCAAATCATTTCATTGTTGGCTCAACCTCTTTGCTTTTCATTCTCCCGGAGTATCTCAGTAATTTTGGTGGTGTTTCTCGTCATCATTTGAATTTCGAAGAAGAGTTTTTCCTCTAAATCTTGCCCATTCTCTCGAAGTTTCGTGGTTCTAGCTTCATGTTATCCTCGCAAAATATTCCATTTGTCAAATATTCTTTCATACCATCCGGAGTATTTCAGAAGTTGTTTTCCCGTTTCTTTTCATCGGAGGCCATCGTTCTAGAAGAATTCTTCGTCCTCAGATTTCAGCTACCGTTATCCAATTACCCCGGTGCTTCGTTCAAGTGTTCTTTAATCAGCTCTTGATCTATTTGTCCTTTTGCATCTAAATCCCCTCAATCATATTTGTTCTTCTAATTCTTTCCGGTGATTATTTCTCTTTCATCAATCATTTTCGAATTCTTACGGTGGTTCATTCAGATTCTTTTTCCTTTGTTATCGTATAAATCCTTTCGTTCTTTTCAATCCTACCGGTGGATGAGGAAGACCTTCTCAAGTTTTGTGCTATCCCCCCTCAATCCTTTTCCAACGAGAATAAGTAATATGCAAAATCCATTGCTTGTCATCAATTAAATTTGATGAAGGGTAAGCATACAATAAATCTTATTCTTATTTAATCCAAGTGAGTAATTCCTTCCTTCGGAGTTTGTTCTTAATGAATAAATTCTAGTTCCAAGTGTCTTCATCTTTTCTTTTCCGGAGTTCAAATTTTCCTCAGCCATTTCATCGGAACCTCCATCTAAATCATCGCAAGGCTCATCTTATTCTTTCTTCCTTCATTCTACCTCGTCATCCTTTTGTTACTGGAGTTCTTCATGGTGGTTCTTTATGATTTAATTCATTCTTCAAGTGTTCATCAAGATTTTGTTGGTGGAGTTCAAGTATCTATTCTTCTCCCGTCGCGTAGTGTAATTAATTCTCCGTATTCTTTTGAAGTGGAGTTTTGCATTTCTTCGTTTCTTCTCAGCTATCCAATCATTTCCGTTTGTGGTTGGTTATCACCTCATAATTTCTGAGATGTTATCCATAAGTCCACATCAAGCTTATTCTTTCATTGTTGATTTTCTCAACAACTTTGTTCAACCCTTCCTTCTAAGTTTCTTTACATTCAATTCTTTCAACTCTTCCGGAGGCATTGCTTTGTTCATCTAGTCAAGTGTCATTCCATTTTGTGAAGCTCGTGTTCTATTCCCCCATGTTTTAACCGGAGTGCTACCTAAATCCTTTCAGTCTTATTCGTTTCTTATCTCGTTCTAACCGGACTTGTTTCATAGTCTATCTGATTCCGTCAGCTTTCGATTCTCGTCATTCTCATCGTTCCTCTCTTCTTCTCGAATGCTCTCGATTCTTTGCTTCTTCTCTTGAGTTCTTGCTTCACCTCATCCCTTTTTCCCTTCCGTCTCGGTCCCAGATCCGATGCGCCAGGTGTCTGCCAGTTATTCGCCGTTGTTGCCATCTCTTTTGCTTGCGTGTTGCATTTTATCATGTCATCATGTGCATTTCATTTTGCATACGTGTTCGTCTCATGCATCCGAGCATTTTCCCCGTTGTCCGTTTTGCAATCCGGCGCTCCTATGCCCTCCGGCGTTCCCCTTTTTGTCTCCTGTTGTGAGTGGGTGTTAAACGTTCTCGGAATGGACCGAGTCTTGCCAAGCGGCCTTGGTATAGCACCAGTAGACCGCCTGTCAAGTTTCGTGCCATTTGGAGTTCGTTTGGTATTCCAACGGTTAACCGGGTAACCGTAAAACCCCCCTTCTCTTTGCAGCCCAACACCCTTACAAAGTGGCCCAAAACCCATCTAACTCCCCTCCATGCTATCGGTCGTTCGATCACGATCGCGTGGCCGAAAACCGCTCCTCATTTGGACTCTCCTAGCTCCCTCTACCTATATATTTGTGGCCTCCCCCGAATTTTTCGAGCAAACCCTAGCTTTTCCCCCTCTCCGCGCACCGGACATGTCCGTCCAGCCGCCGGACATGTCCGCCCCGCCTCCCGCAGACAACCCCTCGCCGCCACATGTCCCCGCCACCGTCCTCCTCTGCGCGCCGCCGCCGCGGCCCGAGGGAGCCCGGATCGGGCCCGCCCCGGGCCAGATCGGGCCCACCGCCGCCGCCGAAGCCCGCGCGCCGCCGCCCGAGCACTCAGCGCTCCTCGTCCTCGCGCTGGATCGGGAGGAGCCCGATCCCGCAGCTCCCGTCCGCCGCCGCCCGTCAGCCCCGCTTCCTGCCGGCGAGCTCCACCGCCGGAGCACCAGCGCCACCCCAGGTCGCGCCTCCCCTGCTCTCGTGCCTCTCCTTCTCTTGTCTGCTCGTTCTCTCTCTCTCCCTCACGCAGCTCTCTCTCTCTCTTCCCTGTACCAGGAGCTTCCATGGCTGCCCCGATCTCCGCGCTCGTGCCGCCCCAAGCTGCCTCAACGCCGGGAATGGGTTGCCCCATGCCCGATCTACCCATTCAGGGCCTTCCCGGCGCTCGCCGGAGTCCCACGCCCCCTCCCCGTTGGCGTTGACTTCCGTCATGGCTGCTCTGTGCGAGGAATGGATCTTCCCCGCCCTGCCAGTTTTTTTCGCGAGGTGAAAAACGGCCAAGTCCCCGAAGTATTTTGACATTATCATGCCATGTTTGACCTGCCGTATCTCTGCATTCGTAGCTCCGTTTCGTGCTTGTAATATGTCAAATTGTTCGCCACGAAGAGTACATCATTTCATTCCATTGCATCATATTCATTTGAGCTCATCTTGATGCCTGAATCATCGTTGTAAGAGTGCTTCGTGATGTTTTCTGCTGTCTGTTATCAGAACGAGCTTTTTTGTCATTTTTGCCATGATTGATGTGTGCATCCTATGAGGTTGATGTCTACATATGTTTTGATCTATGCTATGTATTCTTTATAGAGGTGCTTACCATGTATTTTTGTGATCAATGTGGTGACTAGCACACGCATGCAAACTAGGCATCGTGATGTTGCTGATTTTAGTCCATGTTCTGTTGTTATTTTGATGCCATGTAAACTTGATGCTACAGAGAGATCCATGCATATTTTGAGATACTTCACTAAGGGTGTTTTGAACATGTGGTTATTGTCTATCCATTCATGCCCTTGTTTGCAATTATGGAGTAGTCTAGCATGTCTTTTTCATGCTCTACTTTTGCCTCAAAATGTTTCCTCGCAGATTGTTTACATGTTATTCAATTTGGCCAAGGTTGCTATAGTTGATCCTTGCATGCTATGGACTTGTTCTTGACTTGGTTTGTGTCACAAACATGTCTTCTTAATGATGCTATGCTTATCTTGTCATGCAATGACTTGTGGTGAGTGAATCGAGCTTGTTAAGTAGTGTACATGATGTTACTGTTTTGCTTGGCTGAATCTATTATTTCGTGATGCTATATAAACATGTTACTACTAATCATTCTATGCATAATCTGGAGATGTCCACTAAATATGTTTTGATCTACATGTCATGCTCTATCCATCCATGCCCCTGGTTGCATTTATAGCTTGCTGTAGCTTGTTCATATCTTGCTCTAAAGTTGCTTCATAATGTTGTTGTCAGCCTGTTAACATCAAGTTCAGTTGTTACCATGATTGTTGCTAGTGATCCATGCACCCTATGACCTTTCTATTGCCATGCTTAGCTTCACAAACATGTCTTCTTACTGTTGGTTGCCTTGCCATGCCATGTATTTCTCTGTAGTGAGTTGCACAAGCTCATCTACATGCCTTCATAATTCTGTTTCTGCCATGTATGAATCTGTAATATAACTTGCTATGTTTACTTGGGTGCCATCATATTTTTTGATCCTTTTTGGCTTATGGTCAGTAAGGGACTCTTGTTCTATGCTTTGAGTAGAATCATACCATGCCTTTGTTTGCCATTATAAGTTCCTGTAACATGCTGTTTGATAGCTCTAAACATTGCAACCTGATGTTATTTTCTGCAATGTCTGAAATTGTTATAACTTGCAATCTTACCATGCGTGTTTGAGCATGTTCTAGTGATTTCTGGAGATAGCTCAGTGTTCATGTTTTGTTATGCTTTACCTATACATCATGCCCATGCCTTTTGTTTTCATGTTGGGGTGTTGTAGCATGTTGTTTTGATGCTTGAAATATGCCTAGTTGCTGTTTTGGACAGCTTGTCCTTTAAACTTGTATGGAGTGTATGTGTTTGAACCGTTGCTCCGTTTTGAGTGTGCTCTATATGAAACTTGCTTAGAATTGCATGTAGCTTCATATTATCATGTTGTATCCTTGTTTTGAGGTGTTTGCTTGATGTTTGTATGCATTTCACATCAATGCCATGTTTAACTTGTTTTGCTCATATCTTCTAGGCCGTAGCTCCGAACTAAATGAACTTTATATGTAACTTGACTAGAATCTCGTGTAGATCATCTTTGTGCATCTTAACTTGCTGTTTAACAACTTGAATATAAGGTTTATTCAGATCTGGACCAATTTCAAAATATGCATATGAGGACTTACGGAATTGTTATATGTTGCTCCCGGCCTCATTTAAACTTGCCTTGATGTGTTGCTCTTGTTTTGCATCATCTCTTGCCATGAGTAGCTTCATGTAGCTTTGTCATGCATCATGCTTGTTGTGCATCATGCCTTGTTCATGTGTGGTGTGTTTACTATGTTGTGTGCTTCTTTTCGATAGTTCCTGTTTCGTTGCGATCGTGAGGATTCGTTCGTCTACACTTGGTTCGTCTTCGTGGCTTCATCTTCTTCATGGACTCGTTCTTCTTCCTAGCGAGATTTCAGGTACAGGTTATGCGATGATTATGACGCGAGAGCGATGTTTGCTTGTTTTGGAGTTCTTCTTCTGCTTCTTCTTCGATCAGGTGATAGGTTCCAGGTCGGCAGCCTGGGATAGCAGGGTGGATGTCGTTTGAGTTTCTGTTTGTGTTTCATCCGTAGTCGGATGATACTCTTATGTATTGTGATGTTGTATTCGTGTGGCATTGTATGCCTCTTGTATGTATCCCCATCTATTATGTAATGTTGATGTAATGATATCCACCTTGCAAAAGCTTTTCAATATGCGGGTCTATCCTTTGTGGGACCTTCGAGTTCCTTTTGGATAGGGTCGCATATTGGGCGTGACAAATATGTACTTTATATTTTGTTTGGTTTCATCTATCTCAATTATATCTCACTTTTTCAAGTGACCGTGAAGGGATTGACAACCCCTTTATCGCGTTGGGTGCAAGTTGTTTGATTGTTTGTGCAGGTATTGGTGATTTGTGCGTTGTCTCCTATTGGATTGATACCTTGGTTCTCTAACTGAGGAAATACTTATCTCTACTTTGCTGCATCACCCTTTCCTCTTCAAGGGAAAAACCAACGCAAGCTCAAGAAGTAGCACCCGGTAAGGTGGTGTCATGCCTAGCACACCTGGCCGAGGCCCTATTGTCCTAGTTTCCTTTTTAGCAAGGTTAACCATTCTTCCATGTGGAAATTGAAGACTTATTCTATAAGTTTCTCCTGATGAATCCTTTGAGAACCCAAAGTATGACCTTGCTTGAATACCATGTCAATGCTATCTCGAAGCATGTTTGTGGTTCTCCGATCTTCAATAAGAACATTTGAAGCACAATGCAAAATTTTCTTTATGAATTATCCTAACACCATTGTATGGGTATTGTCATGAAATTCCTCTCCCCTTACCTGAATGGTTTTCTACTTTCTATCCTGATATACCCCTAAAATATGTGTTTAAACACATTTTTCTTTCCATTGTTTTGTTTAACCTTTCTTGTAATCTGACTTAACCGAGCAATGATAATTCCCTGCGTATGTAAGCACCTCGGTGTGCAACTCTGTTAGTAAGACCCTGTTACTATTGTTGATGACATTCCGGTAACCATCGATGGACGAGAACTTTGCCTACAGGGCCGCCTCGTTTCAACGAGCAGGAAAATGGTTCTCTTCGTCCCTCGCCCTTGGTACCAACATTGTTGCCAAATCTAACTAACATGCTATCCTCTGATGTGCCTTGCTACCATGACCATGCAAGATGTCAGCGCCCATTCTACTTCTAACCCACCTTGAGGGCCCATAACCCACAGTTCCACAGGATCCAAACCTGACACTCTTGTACACCCCTATTTCTAAAGTTATTCCTGACTGGCTTCGAATGAGATTCACGAGCCACCTTACTTGAGATATATTCTGGTATTAGATACAATATTCTTCTCGGTTGCTCTGAGCTCTTTTCACACTCTAGTTTAGACACTAAACGATTGCTTACCCATTCAAAACTTTTCGTACCATCTTATACTCCTCTCGATGAGTTCCCTGAGTTTCAACTGGAGAGCTACCTTATACCTTGTTCCTTGAGATAACTACTGAAAACCAGTCCTTGCAGACATTCTCCCTATAGTCTTCCCCCTTATCTTTTCCGTAAGTACGATGGAGATCCTGAAAAAAGGATGCCAGTTTCATCATGATGACCTGAAGCAGAGAAATGAAGACATCAACGTAGTGGATCGACCTCTTCAGAAGAGCAACCAAGACCGAGAAGATTCGTTAGAATTTTGTAACCAGATCTTTCTCCCTTACTCCACCTCCTAATCTCGGGATGAGATTTCTTGTAGTGGAGGAGAATTGTGACACCCGGATAATTAAGCTACAGTAACCCTCTACTAATGAGGCCATGTCACCGCGGTCACTATTGTTAAACTCGCATTGATTTGAATCCAGTTCAAATTTCAAATTCTAAATCAAGTCAAACAAATAAAGTTTTCGAAAGTTAAATTAAACTGTTCTAAATATGGCAAATAATCCATAATAAATATTGGTGAAGAAACCAAACTTTTATAGAATGTTTAAGTGCAAAACAATAATTAAAATAATGGCTTAGATAATTAATTAAATGCCCTTTACAAGTTATAAAATATTAAAGTATTTTATTTAGGTGTACTAATGTGGCAGTAATATACTTCAAAAGACTAAATTAGGAACTAGTTTTGTGTTTTATATAAACTAGAATAATGTAATAGTAAATGAACAAAAAAGAAAAATGTAAAAGAAAAAAAGGAAAAACACCCCCGGCCCAACAGGGCCATGGCCCAACTGGCCCACCCGCTCGCCACGGCCTACTAACCCCACCCCGCAACCCTAAACCCCACCCACGACCACCACTTCCCACCATGGATCCCCCGTCTCTCCTCCTCCCCCTCTAACGCGATCTAGATCGGGGCACCTCGCCCCTACGCCCGATGCCCCTTGCCGGCGCCCCGGCGCCCCCTTAGCTACGCCGCCATGCTCCACGCCCCCGCGCCCGAGGACTGCCGCCTCTGCCCCACAGCTCCTCCCATCGCCGCCTCGCCGCCATAGATGGACGGATCCGAAGGCCCCGTAGCGGATCCGGCCTAGCTCGGCCTCCTCTGCCCCGCTGGTCATCACCGTCCTCACCAAGCCCCACTGCAACTTGCCACCACCCCGCGCACCTCGGCCTCCTCTGCCCCGCCGGTCATCATCATCGACCCGTCGCCACCACTACTCTGTCTTTGTTGAGCACGCTTCGGAGCTCCCTGTGAGCACCTGGCCCCTTGTGACATTCCTCCTTTATCCTCCTCGCCTCGTAGCACGAACGCAGGCGAGGCCATGTCATCACCGTCGCCCGACGTTGTCGTCGTGCCCTCCTCTGGCCGCCTCCGCCCAGTCGTGCTCCCCTCTGGTCGCCGCTGCTTGGGGCCTCACCTGCTTCCCCCGCCCTTGTCGCTGTTGTGCGTGACCGCGGGCGCCTTGGCTGCGTCCATGCATGCCTAGCACAGGCCCTACTGACCATGTGCCACTGCCATGTGGGTTGGCTCCCATGTGGGTTGGCCCCTATTAATTAGGGGCTCCTAATTAAGTTAGCCTAAACCTGCTAATTTGAGTGATTAAATTTAGTTAAAAATATGTTAAATAAAATGAGTCACCGACAAATGGGACCCACACCTAATTAATCACGGGCATAATTAACAGACTAATTAAACTAATCCAAATAGCCACTGACATGTGGGGCTCACCCCTTTAATTAACCACGTTTAAAATCGATCCCTAATTATCCCTACAGTCCATGACATGTGGGAGTATGTGTACTGTTCTAGTGGATAAGGTTGACTGGGTCCGCAGCTGACTCAGCAGCTAGGCCCCACTGTCAGCCTCACCTGCACTTCTCTGGGTACACTTCTATGTACCCGTAGCATATAGTGTTTAATTGTATTTTGAAATTAAAATAAATAAATAATTTCAGAATATGTTTAAAACTTTGAAAAATCATATAAAATAATATGTAAGTCAGATGAAAATACTTTATACATGAAAGTTGCTTAGAAAAATGAGATGATTCCGAATACGCACTCCGTTCGTCTGCCACACATCCCTAGCATAGTGAACATGCAACCGTCCCCCTTCATTTCACCTGTCCGAAAATACCAAACTCCGGGAATACTTTCTCAAACGTTTTCCCCCTTCGCCGGTATCTGAAGGAAATATGCCCTAGAGGCAATAATAAAGTTATTATTTATTTCCTTATAATCATGATAAATGTTTATTATTCATGCTAGAATTGTATTTACCGGAAACATAATACATGTGTGAATACATAGACAAACAAAGTGTCACTAGTATGCCTCTACTTGACTAGCTCGTTAATCAAAGATGGTTATGTTTCCTAACCATGAACAATGAGTTGTTATTTGATTAACGAGGTCACATCATTAGTAGAATGATCTGATTGACATGACCCATTCCATTAGCTTAGCACCCGATCGTTTAGTATGTTGCTATTGCTTTCTTCATGACTTATACATGTTCCTATGACTATGAGATTATGCAACTCCCGTTTACCGGAGGAACACTTTGGGTACTACCAAACGTCACAACGTAACTGGGTGATTATAAAGGAGTACTACAGGTGTCTCCAATGGTCGATGTTGGGTTGGCGTATTTCAAGATTAGGATTTGTCACTCCGATTGTCGGAGAGGTATCTCTGGGCCCTCTCGGTAATACACATCACATAAGCCTTGCAAGCATTACAACTAATATGTTAGTTGTGAGATGATGTATTACGGAACGAGTAAAGAGACTTGCCGGTAACGAGATTGAACTAGGTATTGGATACCGACGATCGAATCTCGGGCAAGTAACATACCGATGACAAAGGGAACAACGTATGTTGTTATGCGGTCTGACCGATAAAGATCTTCGTAGAATATGTAGGAGCCAATATGGGCATCCAGGTCCCGCTATTGGTTATTGACCGGAGACGTGTCTCGGTCATGTCTACATTGTTCTCGAACCCGTAGGGTCCGCACGCTTAAGGTTACGATGACAGTTATATTATGAGTTTATGCATTTTGATGTACCGAAGGTTGTTCGGAGTCCCGGATGTGATCACGGACATGACGAGGAGTCTCGAAATGGTCGAGACGTAAAGATTGATATATTGGAAGCCTATATTTGGATATCGGAAGTGTTCCGGGTGAAATCGGGATTTTACCGGAATACCGGGAGGGTTACCGGAACCCCCCGGGAACCATATGGGCCATCATGGGCCTTAGTGGAAAGGAGAAAGGGGCAGCCCAAGGGGGCTGCGCGCCTCCCCCCTTCCCCTAGTCCTATTAGGACTAGGAGAGGTGGCCGGCCACCCCTCTCCCTCTTTCCCCCTTGGGAATCCTAGTTGGAATAGGATTGGGGGGGGAGTCCTACTCCCGGTAGGAGTAGGACTCCTCCTGCGCCTCTCCCTCTTGGCCGGCGCCCCCTCCCCCCTTGGCTCCTTTATATACGGAGGCAGGGGCACCTCTAAACACACAAGTTGACACAAGTTGATCCACGTGATCGATTCCTTAGCCGTGTGCGGTGCCCCCTGCCACCATATTCCTCGATAATACTGTAGCGGAGTTTAGGCGAAGCCCTGCTGCTGTAGTTCATCAAGATCGTCACCACGCCGTCGTGCTGACGAAACTCTTCCCCGACACTTTGCTGGATCGGAGTCCGGGGATCGTCATCGAGCTGAACGTGTGCTCGAACTCGGAGGTGCCGTAGTTTCGGTGCTTGATCGGTTGGATCGAGAAGACGTACGACTACTTCCTCTACGTCGTGTCATCGCTTCCGCAGTCGGTCTGCGTTGGGTACGTAGACAATACTCTCCCCTCGTTGCTATGCATCACATGATCTTGCGTGTGCGTAGGAAAATTTTTGAAATTACTACGAAACCCAACAGTGGCATCCGAGCCTAGGTTATTGATGTTGATGTTATATGCACGAGTAGAACACAAGTGAGTTGTGGACGATACAAGTCATACTGCCTACCAGCATGTCATATTTTGGTTCGGCGGTATTGTTGGACGAGACGACCCAGACCAACCTTACGCGTACGCTTACGCGAGACCGGTTCCCTCGACGTGCTTTGCACAGAGATGGCTTGCGGGCGACTGTCTCTCCAACTTTAGTTGAACCAAGTATGGCTACGCCCGGTCCTTGCGAAGGTTAAAACGGAGTCTATTTGACAAACTATCGTTGTGGTTTTGATGCGTAGGTGAGATTGGTTCTTACTTAAGCCCGTAGCAGCCACGTAAAACAAGCAACAACAAAGTAGAGGACGTCTAACTTGTTTTTGCAGGGCATGTTGTGATGTGATATGGTCAAAGCATGATGCTGAATTTTATTGTATGAGATGATCATGTTTTGTAACCGAGTTATCGGCAACTGGCAGGAGCCATATGGTTGTCGCTTTATTGTATGCAATGCAATCGCGATGTAATGCTTTACTTTATTACTAAACGGTAGTGATAGTCGTGGAAGCATAAGATTGGCGAGACGACAACGATGCTACGATGGAGATCAAGGTGTCGCGCCGGTGACGATGGTGATCATGACGGTGCTTCGGAGATGGAGATCACAAGCACAAGATGATGATGACCATATCATATCACTTATATTGATTGCATGTGATGTTTATCTTTTTATGCATCTTATCTTGCTTTGATTGACGGTAGCATTATAAGATGATCTCTCACTAAATTATCAAGAAGTGTTCTCCCTGAGTATGCACCGTTGCCAAAGTTCGTCGTGCCCAGACACCACGTGATGATCGGGTGTGATAAGCTCTACGTCCATCTACAACGGGTGCAAGCCAGTTTTGCACACGCAGAATACTCAGGTTAAACTTGACGAGCCTAGCATATGCAGATATGGCCTCGGAACACGGAGACCGAAAGGTCGAGCGTGAATCATATAGTAGATATGATCAACATAACGATGTTCACCATTGAAAACTACTCCATCTCACGTGATGATCGGTCATGGTTTAGTTGATTTGGATCACGTAATCACTTAGAGGATTAGAGGGATGTCTATCTAAGTGGGAGTTCTTAAATAATATGATTAATTGAACTTAAATTTATCATGAACTTAGTACCTGATAGTATCTTGCTTGTTTATGTTGATTGTAGATAGATGGCTCGTGCTGTTGTTCCGTTGAATTTTAATGCGTTCCTTGAGAAAGCAAAGTTGAAAGATGATGGTAGCAATTACACGGACTGGGTCCGTAACTTGAGGATTATCCTCATTGCTGCACAGAAAAATTACGTCCTGGAAGCACCGCTGGGTGCCAGGCCTGCTGCTGGAGCAACACCAGATGTTATGAACGTCTGGCAGAGCAAAGCTGATGACTACTCGATAGTTCAGTGTGCCATGCTTTACGGCTTAGAATCGGGACTTCAACGACGTTTTGAACGTCATGGAGCATATGAGATGTTCCAGGAGTTGAAGTTAATATTTCAAGCAAATGCCCGAATTGAGAGATATGAAGTCTCCAATAAGTTCTATAGCTGCAAGATGGAGGAGAACAGTTCTGTCAGTGAGCATATACTCAAAATGTCTGGGTATAATAATCACTTGATTCAATTGGGAGTTAATCTTCCGGATGATTGCGTCATTGACAGAATTCTCCAATCACTGCCACCAAGCTACAAGAGCTTCGTGATGAACTATAATATGCAAGGGATGAACAAGACTATTCCCGAGCTCTTCGCAATGCTGAAAGCTGCGGAGGTAGAAATCAAGAAGGAGCATCAAGTGTTGATGGTTAACAAGACCACTAGTTTCAAGAAAAAGGGCAAAGGGAAGAAAAAGGGGAACTTCAAGAAGAACGGCAAGCAAGTTGCTGCTCAAGAGAAGAAACCCAAGTCTGGACCTAAGCCTGAAACTGAGTGCTTCTACTGCAAGCAGACTGGTCACTGGAAGCGGAACTGCCCCAAGTATTTGGCGGATAAGAAGGATGGCAAGGTGAACAAAGGTATATGTGATATACATGTTATTGATGTGTACCTTACTAGAGCTCGCAGTAGCACCTGGGTATTTGATACTGGTTCTGTTGCTAATATTTGCAACTCGAAACAGGGACTACGGAATAAGCGGGCACTGGCAAAGGACGAGGTGACGATGCGCGTGGGAAACGGTTCCAAAGTCGATGTGATCGCAGTCGGCACGCTACCTCTACATCTACCTTCGGGATTAATATTAGACCTAAATAATTGTTATTTGGTGCCAGCGTTGAGCATGAACATTATATCTGGATCTTGTTTAATGCGAGACGGTTATTCATTTAAATCAGAGAATAATGGTTGTTCTATTTATATGAGTAATATCTTTTATGGTCATGCACCCTTGAAGAGTGGTCTATTCTTATTGAATCTCGATAGTAGTAATACACATATTCATAATATTGAAGCCAAAAGATGCAGAGTTGATAATGAAAGTGCAACTTATTTGTGGCACTGTCGTTTAGGTCATATCGGTATAAAGCGCATGAAGAAACTCCATGCTGATGGACTTTTGGAACCACTTGATTATGAATCACTTGGTACTTGCGAACCGTGCCTCATGGGCAAGATGACTAAAACACCGTTCTCCGGTTCTATGGAGAGAGCAACAGATTTGTTGGAAATCATACATACCGATGTATGTGGCCCGATGAATATTGAGGCTCGTGGCGGATATCGTTATTTTCTCACCTTCACAGATGATTTAAGCAGATATGGGTATATCTACTTAATGAAACATAAGTCTGAAACATTTGAAAAGTTCAAAGAATTTCAGAGTGAAGTTGAAAATCATCGTAACAAGAAAATAAAGTTTCTACGATCTGATCGTGGAGGAGAATATTTGAGTTACGAGTTTGGTGTACATTTGAAAAACTGTGGAATAGTTTCGCAACTCACGCCACCCGGAACACCACAGCGTAATGGTGTGTCCGAACGTCGTAATCGTACTTTACTAGATATGGTGCGATCTATGATGTCTCTTACTGATTTACCGCTATCTTTTTGGGGATATGCTTTAGAGACGGCCGCATTCACGTTAAATAGGGCACCATCAAAATCCGTTGAGACGACGCCTTATGAACTGTGGTTTGGCAAGAAACCAAAGTTGTCGTTTCTTAAAGTTTGGGGCTGCGATGCTTATGTGAAAAAGCTTCAACCTGATAAGCTCGAACCCAAATCGGAGAAATGTGTCTTCATAGGATACCCAAAGGAAACTGTTGGGTACACCTTCTATCACAGATCCGAAGGCAAGACATTCGTTGCTAAGAATGGATCATTTCTAGAGAAGGAGTTTCTCTCGAAAGAAGTGAGTGGGAGGAAAGTAGAACTTGACGAGGTAACTGTACCCGCTCCCTTACTGGAAAGTAGTTCATCACAGAAAACTGTTTCAGTGACACCTACACCAGTTAGTGAGGAAGCCAATGATAATGATCATGAAACTTCAGATCAAGATACTGCTGAACCTCGTAGATCAACCAGAGTAAGATCCGCACCAGAGTGGTACGGTAATCCTGTTCTGGAGGTCATGCTACTAGATCATGATGAACCTACGAACTATGAAGAAGCGATGGTGAGCCCAGATTCCGCAAAGTGGCTTGAAGCCATGAAATCTGAGATGGGATCCATGTATGAGAACAAAGTATGGACTTTGGTTGACTTGCCCGATGATCGGCAAGCAATTGAGAATAAATGGATCTTTAAGAAGAAGACTGACGCTGATGGTAATGTTACTGTCTACAAAGCTCGACTTGTCGCAAAAGGTTTTCGGCAAGTTCAAGGAATTGACTACGATGAGACCTTCTCACCCGTAGCGATGCTTAAGTCCGTCCGAATCATGTTAGCAATTGCCGCATTTTATGATTATGAAATTTGGCAAATGGATGTCAAAACTGCATTCCTGAATGGATTTCTGGAAGAAGAGTTGTATATGATGCAACCAGAAGGTTTTGTCGATCCAAAGGGAGCTAACAAAGTGTGCAAGCTCCAGCGATCCATTTATGGACTGGTGCAAGCCTCTCGGAGTTGGAATAAACGTTTTGATAGTGTGATCAAAGCATTTGGTTTTATACAGACTTTCGGAGAAGCCTGTATTTACAAGAAAGTGAGTGGGAGCTCTGTAGCATTTCTGATATTATATGTGGATGACATATTACTGATTGGAAATGATATAGAATTTCTGGATAGCATAAAGGGATACTTGAATAAAAGTTTTTCAATGAAAGACCTCGGTGAAGCTGCTTACATATTAGGCATTAAGATCTATAGAGATAGATCAAAACGCTTAATTGGACTTTCACAAAGCACATACCTTGACAAAATTTTGAAGAAGTTCAAAATGGATCAAGCAAAGAAAGGGTTCTTGCCTGTGTTACAAGGTGTGAAATTGAGTAAGACTCAATGCCCGACCACTGCAGAAGATAGAGAGAATATGAAAGATGTTCCCTATGCATCAGCCATAGGCTCTATCATGTATGCAATGCTGTGTACCAGACCTGATGTGTGCCTTGCTATAAGTTTAGCAGGGAGGTACCAAAGTAATCCAGGAGTGGATCACTGGACAGCGGTCAAGAACATCCTGAAATACCTGAAAAGGACTAAGGATATGTTTCTCGTATATGGAGGTGACAAAGAGCTCATCGTAAAAGGTTACGTTGATGCAAGCTTTGACACTGATCCGGACGATTCTAAATCGCAAACCGGATACGTGTTTACATTAAACGGTGGAGCTGTCAGTTGGTGCAGTTCTAAACAAAGCGTCGTAGCGGGATCTACATGTGAAGCGGAATACATAGCTGCTTCGGAAGCAGCAAATGAAGGAGTCTGGATGAAGGAGTTCATATCCGATCTAGGTGTCATACCTAGTGCATCGGGTCCAATGAAAATCTTTTGTGACAATACTGGTGCAATTGCCTTGGCAAAGGAATCCAGATTTCACAAAAGGACCAAACACATCAAGAGACGCTTCAACTCCATCCGGGATCTAGTCCAGGTGGGAGACATAGAGATTTGCAAGATACATACGGATCTGAATGTTGCAGACCCGTTGACTAAGCCTCTTCCACGAGCAAAACATGATCAGCACCAAAGCTCCATGGGTGTTAGAATCATTACAGTGTAATCTAGATTATTGACTCTAGTGCAAGTGGGAGACTGAAGGAAATATGCCCTAGAGGCAATAATAAAGTTATTATTTATTTCCTTATAATCATGATAAATGTTTATTATTCATGCTAGAATTGTATTTACCGGAAACATAATACATGTGTGAATACATAGACAAACAAAGTGTCACTAGTATGCCTCTACTTGACTAGCTCGTTAATCAAAGATGGTTATGTTTCCTAACCATGAACAATGAGTTGTTATTTGATTAACGAGGTCACATCATTAGTAGAATGATCTGATTGACATGACCCATTCCATTAGCTTAGCACCCGATCGTTTAGTATGTTGCTATTGCTTTCTTCATGACTTATACATGTTCCTATGACTATGAGATTATGCAACTCCCGTTTACCGGAGGAACACTTTGGGTACTACCAAACGTCACAACGTAACTGGGTGATTATAAAGGAGTACTACAGGTGTCTCCAATGGTCGATGTTGGGTTGGCGTATTTCAAGATTAGGATTTGTCACTCCGATTGTCGGAGAGGTATCTCTGGGCCCTCTCGGTAATACACATCACATAAGCCTTGCAAGCATTACAACTAATATGTTAGTTGTGAGATGATGTATTACGGAACGAGTAAAGAGACTTGCCAGTAACGAGATTGAACTAGGTATTGGATACCGACGATCGAATCTCGGGCAAGTAACATACCGATGACAAAGGGAACAACGTATGTTGTTATGCGGTCTGACCGATAAAGATCTTCGTAGAATATGTAGGAGCCAATATGGGCATCCAGGTCCCGCTATTGGTTATTGACCGGAGACGTGTCTCGGTCATGTCTACATTGTTCTCGAACCCGTAGGGTCCGCACGCTTAAGGTTACGATGACAGTTATATTATGAGTTTATGCATTTTGATGTACCGAAGGTTGTTCGGAGTCCCGGATGTGATCACGGACATGACGAGGAGTCTCGAAATGGTCGAGACGTAAAGATTGATATATTGGAAGCCTATATTTGGATATCGGAAGTGTTCCGGGTGAAATCGGGATTTTACCGGAATACCGGGAGGGTTACCGGAACCCCCCGGGAACCATATGGGCCATCATGGGCCTTAGTGGAAAGGAGAAAGGGGCAGCCCAAGGGGGCTGCGCGCCTCCCCCCTTCCCCTAGTCCTATTAGGACTAGGAGAGGTGGCCGGCCACCCCTCTCCCTCTTTCCCCCTTGGGAATCCTAGTTGGAATAGGATTGGGGGGGGAGTCCTACTCCCGGTAGGAGTAGGACTCCTCCTGCGCCTCTCCCTCTTGGCCGGCGCCCCCTCCCCCCTTGGCTCCTTTATATACGGAGGCAGGGGCACCTCTAAACACACAAGTTAACACAAGTTGATCCACGTGATCGATTCCTTAGCCGTGTGCGGTGCCCCCTGCCACCATATTCCTCGATAATACTGTAGCGGAGTTTAGGCGAAGCCCTGCTGCTGTAGTTCATCAAGATCGTCACCACGCCGTCGTGCTGACGAAACTCTTCCCCGACACTTTGCTGGATCGGAGTCCGGGTATCGTCATCGAGCTGAACGTGTGCTCGAACTCGGAGGTGCCGTAGTTTCGGTGCTTGATCGGTTGGATCGAGAAGGCGTACGACTACTTCCTCTACGTCGTGTCATCGCTTCCGCAGTCGGTCTGCGTTGGGTACATAGACAATACTCTCCCCTCGTTGCTATGCATCACATGATCTTGCGTGTGCGTAGGAATTTTTTTGAAATTACTACGAAACCCAACAGTATCACCTAGCACTGTGTTAGATTACCTCTAGCACCACGTATTGACATGTTATGCTTTGTGATACTTTGATTGCTCTGTTACTTATTGTGTTCCCCCTCCGTTACTTCTTTAAGTAGACCCCGAGAACGCTGTCGATACCCCTGTGATCGACTACATCAACGATGACCCCTCCTTGCCAGAGCAACCAGGCAAGCGAACCCCCCTTGATCAACCAGATATCGCCCACTCTCTTCTCTCTTATTATTGTATTAGGTTTGCTACTGTTGTTGATTCGATAGCTCCTATTCTGTTGCATAGCCTATCGTTGTTTCTACAATTGTTGATACCTTTACCTGCTATCCTAAATGCTTAGTATAGGATGCTAGTACTTCATCAGTGGCCTACATTCTTGTCTGTCTGCCATGATATACTATCGGGCCGTGATCACTTCGGGAGGTGATCACGGGTATATATTATATACATATTGTACATGATACCATGATGTGACTAAAGTCGGGTCAGCTCGTAGAATACCTATAAGTGATTTCGATGTGGGGGGCTGAAAGGACAGGTGGTTCCATCCAGGTAGTGGTGGGCCTGGGTTCCTAACGGCCTCCGAGTTTAACTTTGTGGCGGAGCGACATGGCAGGTTGTGACCACCTAGGAGACAGGTGGGCCTGGTCCTGGTCGGGGTCTGCGGTTACTTCAAATAACACGCTTAACGAGATTGGGTGTTTGATCTAAGTTGGCCACTGGCCTATATGCACCGACCACCACGCGAGAACAATTATGGGCACTCGATGTCGTAGTATCAGCCGAAGCCTCCAAGACGTCAGCGACTGAGCGGCGCACGCCGGGTTGGACCGCATAGCGCAACTTCCTTTGTAATGGAGGTTGCTAGGTCTGCTCACCGGCCATGTACGCAATGTGCAGGTGTGCAACGGGCGATGGGCCCAAGACCCCTGCGCGCATAGGATTTAGATCGGCGTGCTGACCTCTCTGTTAGGCCTAAGTAGGGTTGCGATGTGTTGATCTTTCGAGGCCGAACATGACCCAAAAAAGTGTGCCTGACTAGAGGGATCAAGCATGTTGGGTAATGTGGTGCACCCCTGCAGGGAATATTGATCTATTCGAATAGCCATGTCCACGGTAACAGGACGACCCAGAGTTGTACTCCGACCTCTTGACAACTAGAACCGGATACTTAATAGAACACACCCTTTCAAGTGCCATATACAACCCGGTGATCACTCTCTCATAGGGCGACAAGGAGAGGATCGCCGGGTAGGATTGTGCTATACGATGATATGGTGAACTTACCAGCTACTCTCTTCTATATGCTTCAAGATGGAGGCTGCTAGAAGCATAGTCTTCGATAGGATTAGCTATCCCCCTCTTATTCCGGCATTCTGTAGTTCAGTCCACAGATACTACCCTTTTCATTGATACCAATGCATATGTAGTGTAGATCCTTGCTTGCGAGTACTTTGGATGAGTACTCACGGTTGCTTTGCTCCCTCTTTTCCCCCCTTTTCCTTTCTTCTCGGATGTGGCAACCAAATGCTGGAGCCCCGGAGCCAGACGCCACCTTCGACGACTCCTACTACCCCGAGGGTGCCTACTACTACGTTCAGGCCGCCAATGACCAGGAGTACTTGTGACGCCCCCGATTCGACCGAACACTAATCATACACGCAAATGTGTACGATCAAGATCAAGGACTCACGGGAAGATATCACAACACAGCTCTAGACACAAATTAAAATAATACAAGCTTTATATTACAAGCCAGGGGCCTCGAGGGCTCGAATACATAGCTCGATACACAAGAGTCAGTGGAAGCAACAATATCTGAGTACAAACATAAGTTAAACAAGGGTGCCTTAAGAAGGCTAGCACAAAAGCAACATGATCGAAGAGGCAAGGCCTCCTGCCTGGGACCTCCTAACTACTCCTGGTCGTCGTCGGTCTTCACGTAGCAGCATCCATCGGCGGTGGCATCTGGCTCCAGGGATCCACCATCTGGTTGCATCAATCGGAAAGAAGAAAGAAGGGGGAAAAGGGGTAGCAAAGCAACCGTGAGTACTCATCCAAAGTACTCGCAAGCATCAGATCTATACTATGTATGCATTGGTATCAAATGGAAGGGTTGTATCTGTGGACTGAACTGCAGAATGCCAGAATAGAGGGGGAAGGCCTAGCCTATCGAAGACTAGCATCTTCACGCAGCTCCGAGCATCTTGCAGCATGTAGAAGAGTAAAGAATAGCAGTTTATAATTAACAAGCATGTTGTAACATTAATGCCCAGAGATCCTTCCTCGACTCCCTGCGAGAAAGCAATCCCGGAGCCACATATCTCAAGTAACCATTTGTAGTTGTATAAGATCAGGATATAAGTCTGAACGTCCATTACCGTGGACACGGTATTCGAATATATAACTTCCCTGCAGGGGTGCATCACGTTACCCAACACGCTCGATCACTCTGGCCGGACACACCTTTCTAGGGTCAATGCCCGCCCTCGGAAGATCAACACGTCGCAGCCCGACCTAGGCTTAGCAGAGAGGTCCCCGCCGGTCTACCTCCTAAGCACTCCGGGGTCTGGGCCCATCGCCCGTTGCACTTCGGGTTGTTGTGCGACGAGCTGGGACGAGCACCACCTCATACTGGATGGCGCTGGCCCGACAGGCCCACAATGCTGAACTGGACGTCTGACAAACCTTCAGCTGATACTGCGACGTCGAGGCCCATATCTATTCTCGCATGGTGGTTAGTGCGTAAAGGCCATAGGCCAACTCAGAACAAATACCCAAACCATAGTGTATTATTAGCTTGCGGAGACGAGCAGAGACTCACGATCGAAAGTGACCACGTCGCCCCGTCTCGTGGACTTACGACAAGGGCCTAGAATGCACGGCCGTGCCACGTAACCATCTTGTGGGTGCTCTCCGGGCCCGCCCGACTTTCACCAAGGTCTCAAGTAAAGTCAAGGTAACCGTGTGTCCAAACATCAAGGGGAAAACCCGAGGAATCACCCCCGGTGGATTCCACTCAATGTAATCATCAAGGTGAACGTAAGAGGGACCACCCTCGAGGTTCACACTTGAGGTGTTGAACGACAGAGCCGTATCGGGAATGGTGAAAGAGGAAATCACCCTCGATGACCACAACCGAATAGCTACACTACAGAATTATCATCAGGAGTGTGTTATGAGGGATCACTCGATAGTATCTCTGCAGAGTCGAGCAACAAAAGGGGCGTGATGTGATGTGAGGTGTCGGACTCTGGTCGTCGATCACGTTGATCGAGTCGTCGAAGATGAAGCAGGTGCAACAAGGACAAGTGCTGGGGGTCACTGATGGATCACTAACCAACCTATACTAAGCAGTTTAGGATAAGCAGGTAGGTAACAATAAGCAGGTACAAAAGCAGGCTATGCATCAGAATAGGAGCAAACAATAACAGTAGCAAAATCTAATGCAAGCATGAGAGTATAGAATGGGTGATATCGGGATGATCAAAGGAGGGGCTTGCCTGGTTGCTCAGACAAGAAGGAGGGTCGTCGTCGATGTAGTCGATCACAGCGGCATCAGCAGCAGTCTCGGGGTCTACCGGAGAGAAGAGGGGGGAGAAACAGTAAATACACGCAAACATAAGCATGACAAGACAATAAGTGGGGCTAGAGGTGTTCGAACGCGATGCTAGGCGATACTGGCGAATGAGGAAACATCCGGGAAAGTTTTCCCAGCTCCGGACGTCTGTCAGACAAATGAACCGGAGGGGAAAAGTTCAACGTTTTCTATACTAAGGACGTGTGGCGGACGAACAGGTCGCGTGTTCGGATTCGTCTCGTCATTCTGAGCAACTTTCATGTACAAAGTTTTTCAATCCGAGTTACGGTTAATTTACTATGATTTTTCAAAGTTTTAAAAGATTTTCTAAATTTCTGGATTTATTAATAATTCGAATTTAAACAGTGAGATATATTTTTTTACACAACATTAGCTAGCCCATCAGAATGACAAGTGGGGTCTAGTGGCTGAGTCAGCATACACAGTCAGCAAGTCAACAGTCAAAGGTTGACCTGGTCAAAGTATGAATAGTGGTTGTGGGGCCTACTTGTCAATGACTTAAGGGTTAATAAATTATTTAAACTAGTTTAATTAGTGGTGGAGGGGTCCCACATGCCATAGACAGTAACTAAATTATTCTAGTTCATTAGATAAATTAGATGTGGGGGCTCCTTGTGTCACCGGGGTTAGTTAGCCTGATTAGTGCTAAACTAATTGGGCCGGCCATATGTGCAATGGCACAAGCCGTTCTCACGGTTGTGCACACACGCACACGCAGGCACATGCGGCCGTGGTTAGCAAAGGCAGGCACGACGGCGGCCAGGAGCAGCACAGCAGAAATACGCAGCGGTAGCGGCAGTAGCGGGAGCATCAGCAGGCAGCGAGAAGCAGCAGCGCAGCAACGGCAGAGAGCAGCAGTAGACAACAAGCAGCAGCAGCGTGGCCGGGCGGGCGGCGGGCGGCTATGCGGGGCAGCAGGGATGGGCGCGGACGTGCAAGGGCGACGGCAGGCGGGGCGGTCGAAGGGAGCGGCCAGACAAGGCGAGGCGCAACCAGGGGCGCGCGCTCGCGCCGGAAGCAGAGCTTCGGGAGCGGCCTCGAGAGGACTTGGGCGGCAGCTACGTCGACGGAAACTAGGGAGGGAGGCAGGGGATCGGCGCTGCTCACCAAGGGGAGGTCGGTGGCGAGCTCGTACGGGGCCGGGGTGGACGAGATGACGCGGATCGACGGCGAGGACGCGGCTGCCGTAATTGGGGACGAAGACGTAGGCGGCGGTGGTCTTCCTCTTCGGCTGCGATCCGGTAGCGCACGCGACGTGGACGGCGGTGGCGCGGGTCGTGGGCACATCGAAGGGGAGTGGAGGCGGCGCTCGGCGCAGTGGTGCACGCCGGCGACCACAGGACCGGTCGGGGCGCGCTGGAGGAGAAGGGAGCGGGCGAGGGAGAGGAGGGGAAGTGGATCTGGGGCATGTGGAAGTGGGCGGAGGCGGGGGAAGAAAATATCTAGGAGGGGGGTGGCTCGGTGGAGGTCTTATCCTCCTGGCCATCGTCGGTGAGGGGGGTTCGACAGGGACGAGCACGAGCGGGCGCTCGGTCGGACGCGCTTGAGGTACACGGAACAGCAGCGAGAGGTTAGAGTGGGCCAGCTGGACCTATTGGGCCAAGGCATGGGGTTGTGGGGGTTTTTCTTTTCTTTTTTAATTGTTTGAATTTTCTTTTTTCTTTTATTTAAACCTACATTGCATTATATCTGAGCTACTAACCGAGTTTTGTTTAAAACAAAACTTGACACAAAAATACGGCGCAATATGCTCGGTTGCTACAAAAGAGTTTCAAAGCATTTGGGAGTGTTCAACTATTTTTAAAAATTGAAGAGGTCAAATAATTGATTGTTGGCCCACTAAATAAATTTCCAAGGGCACTTTGGAAATACAAAAGAGGTTGGTTCCAACGTGACAAATAACCGGAGATTATTTTCCACACTTTGAACATTTTAGGTTTATATTTGAAAACTTTTATTTTTGACTTTAATTTAAATTTGAATTTGGACCGGATGGAAACCAATGCGAGTTTAACAACAGTAATCATGATGACGTGGCATCATTAGCCGGGAATTACTGTAGCTTAATTATCCGGGCGTCACAATTCTCCTCCACTACAAGAAATCTCGTCCCGAGATTTAGGAGGTAGAGTAAGGGGGAAAGACTCGGGAAGGACGGAGCTCAACACAAGATAGGTACCTGGGGCTATCTGAGTGAACGTGGCATAGAGGCATCTCTCGAGTTGAAATTCAAAAAAGTCATCGGGAGCAAGAAGGTACCATAAGAAGTTTCAAGCGGATAGACAATCGTTCGATGTCTGAAACAGAGGATGAAAGGGGTTCAGAGCAATGGGAAAGTATTGCGTCTGATACCAGAATAGATCACTAGGAAGATGGCTCATGATTTACATACGAAGCCAAGTGCGAGGAATAACTTAGAAAAACATGGATGTATAGGAGAGTCAGGTTTCGATCCTGTGGAACTGTGGGTTATGGGCCCACCATGTGGGTTAAAAGCAAGAAGGATGCTAACATTTTGTACGGTCATGATAGCAAGGCAGGTCAGAGGATAGCTTGTCGGTTATGTTGGCAACAACGTTGGTACCAAGGGCGAGGGACTAAGAGAACCATTTTCCTGCTCGTTAAGACGAGGCGGACCAATACGCAAAGTTCTCGTCCATCGGTGGCTACCGGAATGTCATCAACAATAGTAACAAGGTCGTCTTACTGACAGAGTGTGTACACCGAGGTGTTCACCTAAGCAGGGAATTATCACTGCTCAGATATGTTAGGCTACAAGAATGGTTAAACAAAGCAATGGAGACTTGAATCAGTTATCGGTGTTCTCAAGTGTCTAATAACTCAGAACCCGTGGAAAATTTGAATCGGCGAGAAATAATAGTTGACGAAGAACTCATAAGAAGTTATGTAGTTCCGTGATATTCTCGAGATACAAGAGGGTAATACTCGAGGGTAGAGAAGAATAGAGATTGGACAGGTGAAATGATCTGAAGAAGAGAAGTACTTTAACTTGCCCGACGGATCAAACAGGAACAATATGGTCGGAACCACGATTGCAAAGGACCAAACATGGATACGAGATGAACTTATCGCAAGGGGGCTATTATTATAACAAGAAGCTTCCATGATAAGTTCCACATCGGGTCTGTGGGCATGAACACAAAGGTTCAAGGTCGACTCCCACTTCTCTAATGCACAACCTTCCATTCACTTCTTGCATTCGAAGAAGTTGTAGCGTTGAAATGTTATCCAAAGAAACGCTGGTAGATATAACCCGCATAAGCTTCGGGTTCACACGGATTTAGGGAAGACAAAGGTTCAACCCACGGGGCATCTTAGGAGCATATACTACAAACTTCATGAGTAAATAAATTAATCTCAGAGTAGAGCATGTTTGAGGAAGCAGCAGATACAATTTACCAAAGGCATTATGTATCCGAGAAAAAGCTCACAAGGTTACTGTATATGAAGGACGTTGTCGGATAGAACCCCACAAAGGATCTAGTGGTTCACAAGGGATCTGATGTGAGCATCAGTACTCAACCAGAGGTAGAAAGAATGCAAGGATACCAGATTATAGAAGCAACGGACTAATTCAGAGTTCAAATGCAAAGGAATTACGATTTCCAAAATCAAGGGATCAGAAGCAAACGCTCTGACCAAGGATGGTTAAGTTGACTACTTAGGGCACAATCGATGGCAATCTGATTGGCCGAGAACCAGCTCATGTTCAGAAAGACGTTTGAGCCGGAATGATAATTTATAAGGACCAACTGATTGTGACTACTCACAAACATATCAAATCAAAAGACTCAAAATGATAATGAGAAAGGACGCCAATGGATACAGCTAGGCATATGGAATTAACCAGAGTGTAGGCATGTAAGACCTTCTACAGCAATAGGCGACAGAGGTCCTCGAAAGCTCGGATTGTATTACAAAGTATCTTAAGAAGCATAAGAATAATTGGATGAATGGATACTCGATAAGAGCGAGTAATTATCCGTAGGGGTATTCATGCAGCAAGGAGCTGCAGGGCAGTAAGCATAAGGAATTCTCGGAACGTCGAAGAGTATTTCAGGACATCATGTAATAACAAGATCAACTGGGGATGAAGGTCTGAACTACAACATAGGTAGTTACGCATAAGGATTTATCGGTGGTAGGGATCGCAACGGCAAAGGGTACAAGGGACTCAGTAAAACATCAGAGAGTATCTTCAGAATCTTCTGGTGCACCAAGAAATCATCTGGAGTGAGGGGCTCTCCGGGAGAAAGTATTTACGAGAACCTAGAGTTATAGTTTGCAAAACCATTTAACCCGAATAGGAGAGAGATCAGATTCCTAGAGTATAGACGAGGAATAAAAGATCCTAATACCATCCAATGGTGACCTGGGCCCGTAAGCCACACAACCATGTTAGTAAATCAGTTTTTCAAAGACTAGACTCAATTTCGGCCAAGGAGTTGGAAAGGGGGATCCTACAGGCAGTCGGCTCTGATACCAACTTGTGACGCCCCCGATTCGACCGTACACTAATCATACACGCAAATGTGTACGATCAAGATCAAGGACTCACGGGAAGATATCACAACACAACTCTAGACACAAATTAAAATAATACAAGCTTTATATTACAAGCCAGGGGCCTCGAGGGCTCGAATACATAGCTCGATACACAAGAGTCAGTGGAAGCAACAATATCTGAGTACAGACATAAGTTAAACAAGGGTGCCTTGAGAAGGCTAGCACAAAAGCAACACGATCGAAGAGGCAAGGCCTCCTGCCTGGGACCTCCTAACTACTCCTGGTCGTCGTCGGTCTTCACGTAGCAGCATCCATCGGCGGTGGCATCTGGCTCCAGGGATCCACCATCTGGTTGCATCAACCGGAAAGAAGAAAGAAGGGGGAAAAGGGGTAGCAAAGCAACCGTGAGTACTCATCCAAAGTACTCGCAAGCATCAGATCTATACTATGTATGCATTGGTATCAAATGGAAGGGTTGTATCTGTGGACTGAACTGCAGAATGCCAGAATAGAGGGGGAAGGCCTAGCCTATCAAAGACTAGCATCTTCACGCAGCTCCGAGCATCTTGCAACACGTAGAAGAGTAAATAATAGCAGTTTATAATTAACAAGCATGTTGTAACATTAATGCCCAGAGATCCTTCCTCGACTCCCTGCGACAAAGCAATCCCGGATCCACATATCTCAAGTAACCATTTGTAGTTGTATAAGATCAGGATATAAGTCTGAACGTCCATTACTGTGGACACAGTATTCGAATATATAACTTCCCTGCAGGGGTGCACCACGTTACCCAACACGCTCGATCACTCTGGCCGGACACACCTTTCTGGGGTCAATGCCCGCCCTCGGAAGATCAACACGTCGCAGCCCGACCTAGGCTCAGCAGAGAGGTCCCCGTCGGTCTACCTCCTAAGCACTCTGGGGTCTGGGCCCATCGCTCATTGCACTCCGGGTCATTGTGCGACGAGCCGGGACGAGCACCACCTCATACTGGATGGCGCTGGCCCGACAGGCCCACAATGCTGAGCTGGACGTCTGACAAAGCTTCGGCTGATACTGCAATGTCGAGGCCCTATCTATTCTCGCATGGTGGTTGGTGCGTAAAGGCCAGAGGCCAACTCAGAACAAATTCCCAAACCATAGTGTATTATTAGCTTGCGGAGACGACCAGAGACTCATGATCGAATGTGACCCCGTTGCCCCGTCTCGTGGACTTACGACAAGGGCCTAGAATGCCCGGCCGTGCCACGTAACCATCTTGTGGGTGCTCTCCGGGCCCGCCCGACTTTCACCAAGGTCTCAAGTAAAGTCAAGGTAACCGTGTGTCCAAACATCAAGGGGAAAACCCGAGGAATCACCCCCGGTGGATTCCACTCAATGTAATCATCAAGGTGAACCTAAGAGGGACCACCCTCGAGGTTCACACTTGAGGTGTTGAACGACAGAGCCGTATCAGGAATGGTGAAAGAGGAAATCACCCTCGATGACCACAACCGAATAGCTACACTACAGAATTATCATCAGGAGTGTGTTATGAGGGATCACTCAATAGTAGCTCTGCAGAGTCGAGCAACAAAAGGGGCGTGATGTGATGTGAGGTGTCGGACTCTGGTCGTCGATCACGTTGATCGAGTTGTCGAAGATGAAGCAGGGGCAACAAGGACAAGTGCTGGGGGTCACTGATGGATCACTAACCAACCTATACTAAGCAGTTTAGGATAAGCAGGTAGGTAACAATAAGCAGGTACAAAAGCAGGCTATGCATCAGAATAGGAGCAAACAATAACAGTAGCAAAATCTAATGCAAGCATGAGAGTATAGAATGGGCGATATCGGGATGATCAAAGGGGGGCTTGCCTGGTTGCTCAGACAAGAAGGAGGGTCGTCGTCGATGTAGTCGATCACAGCGGCATCAACAACAGTCTCGGGGTCTACCGGAGAGAAAAGGAGGAAGAAACAGTAAATACACGCAAACATAAGCATGACAAGACAATAAGTGGGGCTAGAGGTGTTCGAACGCGATGCTAGGCGATACTGGCGAATGGGGAAACATCCGGGAAAGTTTTCCCAGCTCCGGACGTTTGTCAAACAGATGAACCGGAGGGGAAAAGTTCAACGTTTGCTATGCTAGGGATGTGTGGCGGACGAATGGGCGCGTGTTCGGATTCGTCTCGTCATTCTGAGCAACTTTCATGTACAAAGTTTTTCGATCCGACTTACGGTTAATTTACTATGATTTTTCAAAGTTTTAAAAGATTTTCTAAATTTCTGGATTTATTAATAATTCGAATTTAAACAGTGAGATATTTTTTACACAACTTTAGCTAGCCCATCAGAATGACAAGTGGGGTCCAGTGGCTGAGTCAGCATACACAGTCAGCAAGTCAACAGTCAAAGGTTGACCTGGTCAAAGTATGAATAGTGCCTGTGGGGCCTACTTGTCAATGACTTAAGGGTTAATAAATTATTTAAACTAGTTTAATTAGTGGTGGAGGGGTCCCACATGTCATAGTTAGTAACTAAACTATTCTAGTTCATTAGATAAATTAGATGTGGGGGCTCCATGTGTCACGGGGGTTAGTTAGCCTGATTAGTGCTAAACTAATTGGGCCGGCCATATGTGCAATGGCACAAGCCGTTCTCACGGTTGTGCACACACGCACACGCAGGCACATGCGGCCGTGGTTAGCAAAGGCAGGCATGACGGCGGCCAGGAGCAGCGCAGCAGAAATACGCAGCGGTAGCGGCAGTAGCGGGAGCATCAGCAGGCAGCGAGAAGTAGCAGCGCAGCAATGGCAGAGAGCAGCAGTAGACAACGAGCAGCAGCAGCGTGGCCGGGCGGGCGGCGGGCGGCTACACGGGGCAGCAGGGATGTGCGCGGACGTGCAAGGGCGACGGCAGGCGGGGCGGTCGAAGGGAGCGGCCAGACAAGGCGAGGCGCAACCAGGGGCGCTCGCTCGCGCCGGAAGCAGAGCTTCGGGAGAGGCCTCAAGAGGACTTGGGCGGCAGCTACGTCGACGGAAACTATGGAGGAAGGCAGGGGATCGGCGCTGCTCACCAAGGGGAGGTCGGTGGCGAGCTCGTACGGGGCCGGGGTGGACGAGATGACGCGGATCGACGGCGAGGACGCGACTGCCGTAATTGGGGACGAAGACGCAGGCGGCGGTGGTGTTCCTCTTCGGCTGCGATCCGGTAGCGCACGCGACGTGGACGACGGTGGCGCGGGTCGTGGGCACATCGAAGGGGAGTGGAGGCGGCGCTCGGCGCGGTGGTGCACGCCGGCGACCACAGGACCGGTCAGGGCGCGCGGGAGGAGAAGGGAGCGGGCGAGGGAGAGGAGGGGAAGTGGATCTGGGGCATGTGGAAGTGGGCGGAGGCGGGGGAAGAAAATATCTAGGAGGGGGTGGCTCGGTGGAGGTCTTATCCTCCTGGCCATCGTCGGTGAGGGGGGTTCGACGGGGACGAGCACGAGCGGGCGCTCGGTCGGACGCGCCTGAGGTACAGGGAACATCAGCGAGAGGTTAGAGTGGGCCAGCTGGACCTGTTGGGCCAAGGCATGGGGTTGTGGGGGTTTTTCTTTTCTTTTTAATTGTTTGAATTTTCTTTTTTCATTTATTTAAACCTACATTGCATTATACCTGAGCTACTAACCGAGTTTTGTTTAAAACAAAACTTGACACAAAAATACGGCGCAATATGCTCGGTTGTTACAAAAAGTTTCAAAGCATTTGGGAGTGTTCAACTATTTTTAGAAATTGAAGAGGTCAAATAATTGATTGTTGGCCCACTAAATAAAATTCCAAGGGCACTTTGGAAATACAAAAGAGGTTGGTTCCAACGTGACAAATAACCGGAGATTATTTTCCACACTTTGAACATTTTAGGTTTATATTTGAAAACTTTTATTTTTGACTTTAATTTAAATTTAAATTTGGACCGGATGGAAACCAACGCGAGTTTAACAACAGTAATCATGATGACGTGGCATCATTAGCCAGGAATTACCGTAGCTTAATTATCCGTGCGTCACAGTAGTTTAGGAGGATCCCAGATAGGAGGCATGCGCCTCTTTCGATCTGTATCCCAGTTTGTGCTAGCCATTTTATGGCACCTTATTTAACTTATGTATGTACTCAGATATTGTTGCTTCCGCTGACTTGTTTATATTCGAGCACTTATATTCAATCCCTCGAGGCCCTGGCTTTTAATATGATGCATGTATGACTTATTTATATTTAGAGTTGTATTGTGATATCTTCATGTGAGTCCCTGATCTTGATCGTACATGTTTGCGTGTATGATTAGTATATGATTGAATCGGGGGCGTCACAATATGGGTGTCCACGGTTCCGCTATCGGTCATTGAACGAAGAGGTTTTGTTCATGTCTATGATTTACCGAACCTACGGGGTCACAAGCTTAAGGTAATCATGATCTGCCAAGTGTTAGTGGTACGAGAGTAATGAGAATATATTTGTGTAATTGTTTCATTAATACCCGGAATAGTTCTGAGAGGTTCCGGAAGCGTTTGGGGTCACCGGAAGGGTTTCAGTGAATATCGGGTATTATCGGGTATTACCGATTAATTATATGTAGGTGGAAAATGTTTCCGGGGATGTTAAATTATATATATAATGCTCTGAAAATGTTTAGAATGAGTATATATTTAATTTAATATCAATTGGCCTAATAAGGCCAGGAGGTGGAGAAGGAATTGGGCAACAAGGGCCCACTAGGGAGGCGACCCCCCTTTCCCACTATGGGAGGCCGAATCCTACTAGGGGTGGGAGTCCACCCCCCCCCCCTAGGCCGCCGCACCGAGGGGGACTCCTTCCCCCTTGGTGGTCACCCCCTCCTCTCCCCTAAACCTATATATACTAGAGGATTTCCACCCTATGTAACACAAGTTTTGGAGCCTCCTCTAGTTGATCTAGATCTAGTTCTATTGGTCTTAGTTGACTAATTAGAGCTAGCCATATCCACATATAATCCTCATAATTAGAAGCCCCATGTGGTTCTAATTTCCTCCCTCTAATTCTCCGACGATGATTAGCTCTGGACGGCGAAGCACTATCGGATCGTGAAGACCGTACGCTTGCAACCAAGCAGAGAGACCGTGCTTTTAGTCTTCCGTTCGAGGGATCATTCGAGGGCGGTTCACGAGATTGTCATCAACTTTCGAGGGACTCCAAGTACAATCTACACCAACTCATCTACTTCCGCTACACTCCAGAGTCGGTAACGATCGTTGATCTAAACCCGATATGCATCTTCATATTGTTCCTAGGTGTTCGTAGGGCGATTTTTTTTGTTTTCTACTACATTTCCCAACACTTTCCCTTTGCGGTTAACCACACTCGGACCCTTCCCTCTTCGTGCGTTCTCCTTCCCGTGAATCTGGAGCTAACTGGAGATACGACACTTGCCTGCCATAACCATGGGTTGGAGTAACAAGAGCACTTTAGCCCCCTACATGGCGTGCAAGATGTCAGAGTGTGTACCCAGGACACAAGGGGTCGGGATACCATGTATTTGTGAGTTCGGCCAGGGGCTAAACGCCTTGTCAATCCATGGGCAGAGGCAAACCAGGATACATGAGGATTTTTATACAAGTTCAGGCTGCCATCTTAGCATAAAACCCTACGTCATGTTGGTATTGATATAAACTAGGGGATACAAGTGCTTTTGTGTTAAAAATGTGGTGGTCGGGCTGAGACCAGTGGTGGTCGGGGTACTAGTTAGAGTGCTTGAACAATCCTAAATCTACTCTTCCTCCTCTCTGCCTATCTTCTCCTTGCCTTGTAGTTGCGTGTGGTGTGGTGGTAGCTAAGTGTTGTTCCCTTGTTCGACCATGGACCTCCCCTTTTATAGGCCTGGGGGATACCACATTTGGTCTACAAAATACATGTGAAAGTATACGAATAATGATCAGCGAGGTGTACCACTTACCTCTGTCACATTGCAGTAGATGAGTTGACACTGTTGCGTGCGAGGTGCTTGAGTATTTCCATCGACATGACGCGCCGCACCGCCCTTCTCCTGCTTTACACCGCACCAGCATCCGGTCTTGTCATTCATCCCTCCTGGTTGTCGTGGTGATGACCCTACCCGTAGCCCTGCACTGGGTTGGGGGGGGGGGTAGGCCGACCGGGTATTTAATGTCTGATTGATGGAGTATTCTACAAGGTAGTCCTCTCTGGTCGACGTGTGCCCCGTCTGCTCGGCGCCTCAGCCCCCCGAGTGTGTCATGGCTGGCATCATGAGTCTCTCCGGGGACCTTCTATGACATATTTCACAGCGTGCGACCCGTTGCTCTGTAGTTCCCGCACAAGTATTTTTACAAAGATTCATTTTCACCAATCTTTTCCCAATGCTAGATATTTCTGAGGAGGCGTTGATGTATGGTTTTTGCGTATACCCTGATATCCAGTGTTCCGTCAACCTGCTGCAGCACGCGCCAGGGCAGACATCGTTCCGCCGCATGACTACACGCTGACCAACATGCATCCCTTGCCGAGAGTCGTGATAGTTCGCCGGCTGTCGTCACAGAAACCTCGTCGGGGATCGCCGAAGATTCGGCTGGGAGGGGTTTAACGCGCGGGGGGAATGCTGGGTGTTCTGTGGAGGATGAGGGAAAAAGGGACAAGTCATTGGCTCCGATATGCGCCGCAGTGAACAATCCAATTGCGGTGACACGGCTGGTAGCGTGCCAAGATCCCTACAACAGAATAAAACCCCCCGCAAAAAGAATACAACAGAATAAAACGGCTACAACAACGTTCGCTAGGTAGGGCTTAAAATTGGACGGACGCGAGATAAGATTTTCCAAAACGAAAAGAAAAAAGAAAGAAAGAAAGTTTCCACGTGATCCTACCCCACCAACTGGGCCCCATCACTCACCGTCGCCCCAATCACCTCTCCACACGTGAGATCACCTCATCCTCCGTGCCAACCATGTGGCTCCCCTCCCACCACCTCTCTCCTCTGGCCCTTCCCGCGCCTCGCTCCCTCCTCCACACCACTCCCTCCGCCGCCTCCCCCCCCCCCCCCCCCCCCCCCAACCCCCTCGACCCCCACAGCCAAACCCTAGCTCTCCGCCCCGCCATGTCCGTCGCGGCCGCGGCGGCCTCCCTCGTCGTCTCCTCTTCGCTCTCCGTTCCCGACCACCTCCGCCTCCGCCGCCCCCCGCCACCGCTCCGCTTCCGCCGCCGATCAAAGGACCGCCTCGTTCTTGCTGTTCTCGAGGAGAAATCCTCCTCTGCGCTTACTGAGGAGGAAGAAAGGAAGTTCGGGCTCAACGGGAGCGCGAGCAGGCTCGGGTACGACGATGCCGCGGTGGAGGCGTACCTCGGGTCCAACGGCAACGGGAACAGCAACAGCAACAGGAGTGCGAGTGGGAGTGGGAACGGCGCGAGCGTGAAGCCCGTGCCATCCGGGTCTGGCACTTCTGTGGTATCCGGCCGTGGGCCGGGTGAGGATGAGAGGAGGAGGAAGGAGAGAGTGGAGGAGATAGGCAGGGAGGACGCATGGTTTAAGCGAAGCGACGGAGAGGCCATGCCCAAGGTGAATATTTGTTTGCTCGGCGTTTTCTATTCCTAAGTATGCGTCTTCAGTGTGTGCGATCATTGGGTTGTGCCATTTTTGTTTTCTGAGACGGATGTGTGATATCTCCTGTAGTAAGCAGGACTGCGATGTTGCTTTGACTAAAGACTTCAGTGACACGTCAGTGTAAATGTGTAATGCAAGGAGTAGGTCATTCATATTTTGTTCTAGCTGGAATGAAGTTATATTCAGGGAAGGCAGGGTAATAGCATCGACAGAAAGGAGTAATAGAATATGCACCGTGGTGGAGAGAAGTAAACAAGCTTGTCAGTTGTTTGTTCTGTCAGCCCTGTAGTGCTTTCAGCTTGTGCGGATGGAAGCATGACTTACCGTCATGCACATTTTGACTCCATGATTTGTGTTAATATTGTTGTTCATCTGGGATCAGCTGAAATGTTTATCTCATGCCATTGTTAATGCTTCCTCATTCTGGGTTGAAAATCTAAATCTTGCAGGTGTCTGTTGTTCCTGGTGGTCGTTGGAATCGGTTTAAAACCTATTCAACGATTCAAAGAACCTTGGAGATATGGGGCTCTGTCTTCGCATTTATATTCAAGGTTTGGCTCAACAACCAGAAGTTCACTTATCGAGGTTAGAACTTAATCACGCAAACAGAAATGACACGGTACTATATTAAAGGTTTTATACCACAATTTTTACAAGTCTTTGGTCATATTCCATAAAATAACGAATGATTGTTTTATGTGTCATATTTTTTGCACATTTAGGCTTTACTTGTCAACCACGTGCAGCCTTACATGTTTATTTGTGTTTGTATATTCGTTACCAAGATACTTGAGAGGCAGATTTGGACTTATGTTTCTACTTGTGAAAATAATAGGCAATTCCATGGCTTTTGAGATGAAGTGTAATCCAACTACTTTAGGTTACATGTCATAAAAGGTGCCTTACTGTTTGAACATATAACAAGAAGTACTATATGATAACATGGAGAAAGGACGCCGGCTTAAAATCCTTCATCTTATAAACAGGGTGTATTGCATTTTAAACAATTCACTGACTTGCTGGATGCTGTTCGTTTGTGTCCTAAAGTTCCCTACATATTCTTAGTAAAATTGTCTGCATAAGGCATCCCTTGATGCCCATGAATTACCTGCAGGGGGGATGACGGAAGAGAAAAGGGTCATGAGGAGGAAAGTTCTTGCCAAGTGGCTCAAGGAGAGTATTTTGAGATTAGGCCCCACATTTATTAAAATAGGACAGCAATTCTCCACCAGGGTGGATATTCTTCCAAAAGAATATGTGGATCAATTATCTGAATTGCAGGTTTGCATGCACACTTCTATACTTCCGCATCTGGACACATCCAAAGCATCTGCGGTGAATATTGGATTATTGTTTATTAGCAAATCTGCATCTGTAATAGATTGCTATAGGGAACGTGTACTTAACCTATTAGAAAAACATAAGGGCTTGTTTCATTACTCGTAATGAATAGTCTGTGAATCTTAAAACAAGTATTCAGTACTCCCGCAAAAAAAAAATTATTCAGTAATGACCATGGGTAAAATCTGTACTAAGTGTCTTGACATAGATTAACTTCAAAAGATTATCTCTTGGATTTTAAATTGGGGGTCTATCAGAATCTCATAGTACCTGCCACCCTATCTGCATATGAAACATCCTTCGTTTTTTGGTGGTTTGATAAAACACAAGTATTTAAGGCCTATTAGAACACTTCCACCATCAGCTAACTGCTCTCAGTCCTTGAAATCTTACCGTCTCTCGTTTCTGTTAGCGCCGGCTAATCACGATCTCCTCCAGTAGCTTACGAGCTTCAGCTATATGCGCTTGATTGTTGCTGACCCAAATTCCCCAAAGTCCTCCAGTTGCAAATTTATGCATAAATATGTATCCAATTTAGTTAAATTGGTCATCAGATCAGTGTAGTAAAATAGTCGTTCTTGTCAGTTAAAAACTTCTCGCGTTTCCTAGATTTTGGGTAACTAGCAGTGCTATATCTTTACTTTATACTAATGTTTTCATGGACCCTCTTTTGCAGGATCAGGTCCCTCCATTCCCTTCAGAGACAGCTGTGTCAACTATTGAAGAAGAGCTGGGAGCATCTGTAAATGAGATATTTGAACGATTTGACATTGAACCATTAGCTGCTGCTAGCCTCGGTAATAAGCTCGTAGACTAGATATGTAATCTTGAAATTTGACTAGAACAAAAGCATTTTATTTTCTTGTGTCAACTTGACACTGTAACAATACATCCCTTTTTGGCAGGCCAGGTTCATCGGGCATGCCTAAATGGCCAAGAAGTTGTACTCAAGGTGCAAAGGCCTGGTCTGAAAGAGCTGTTTGATATTGATCTGAAGAATTTAAGGGCAAGTCTCTTAAAGTGTACTTTTTCCCTAACAGATTGTGCCTCTCAATTGTTTTTCTTTCTTTTCAAACCATCAGCTGATATCCTCAACTGATGATGTTCTAGGTAATAGCAGAATACCTTCAGAAAGTGGATCCCAAGTCAGATGGTGCCAAGAGAGACTGGGTTGCTATTTATGATGAATGTGCAAATGTATTATATCAGGTGCGGCTGTCTTATGCTCACAACCTACGGTCTGTTACTATCTCACGCTTGTCAGAGCTCAGGTTTTTGAAATAACACCTATTATATAACAGACTATCGGAAGCAAATGTATCCATTTTTTATGCATCTTTCCTCAGTGAGAGTAAATTGAGATAATTTGATGCGTAGGTAGAGTTCTCTAGGCATCACAAAACAGCGTTTTGGTGTCAATACTTCCATAATAGTGTGAGGATTGGGGTTGAGAGGCTTACATCTTGATGTTGACTTTGCTCTGTATTATTAGTCCATTTCATGATGCTCTTTCCTGCTTTGAGTTCTTTGTATCAAACTATCAATATATTTTCCTCAGATTGTATTAGATAAATTCTTTCAAATCAGCCATTTGATTTTCGGTGTTTCTTGTATATTTACATGAAAGCAAATTACATAATCATCTTATGGTTGTTTTTTAGGAAATAGACTATACCAAAGAAGCATTTAATGCTGAAAAGTTTGCTGAAAACTTCAAAAACATGGATTATGTGAAGGTTCCAGAAATTTACTGGGAGTATACTACACCTCAGGTTCCTTCCGTGCAGAAACTTGTGAATAGACTCTCAAGCAACATAGAACAGGAGATAAGACTTAAGTTTATTTTGTATGCTTTGTAGGTTCTAACAATGGAGTATGTCCCAGGAATCAAAATAAATAGGATACAGCAGATAGATAAGTTAGGGCTTGATCGGAAAAGGTATCCTCTGAAGTCTGAATACTACTCGCCCATGACTTTTTTTGCGGTACCTACTAACATTGGTATCTTTTGTTGCCAACCGTAATCTTTTTCAGGTTAGGCCGGTATGCTGTTGAGTCCTACCTTGAGCAGATTTTATCGCATGGATTTTTCCACGCCGACCCGGTTAGTTGCACTATACATAAGCGAAATATGCTGTAGTTGTTTCAATTGGACTTCCAGGCAGGGAAGCTTCTTCCCTTTAGCAGTTTGAGAATTAAAGAATGTTCTACAAATTCTGATAAATTCATGGATACAGTGCATATAAAGTAAAGCAGTGTCTGGGCTAATGGATGTCTTGTTCATTACTTCTCATTATATTCTCTTGTCCTCTTGATTACTGGATGAATTCGGGTATAACCTTGCAGGTTCATTTTACTCTATATCTACTATATTAGTGTTTTATTTCCAGTGTTTTGGCAATGTCTTCTGCGCTCAAATCACAAAAATGCAGTCAACCTTCTATTATTGCACTATAATGTTTTTTTGTGGGGATGCTATAATGCATTCAAATGAATCAAAAAACTATTATGCACTAAGAGAAACTAAGTGTAGTTATGTGGTCATGCTCTGCCAGAGTCCCATCAGCAAAGCATATGTGCATTCCAAATCATCAAACGATCTCCAACCTTGGCAATTTTATTGGTTGCAGCTCTATTTATGTCAGCTATAGCCATAATGTCAAATATTATCATCTCTTAGATTATAAATTCCATGATATCAAATCATATGTACTCTATTTTGCTCCTTTTAAGTATCTCGATTAAATGCAGTAGCCATGCACTGGTTAAATTGATTCCGTTTACAGCATCCAGGAAACATTGCTGTTGATGATGCCAATGGTGGGAGGCTTATCTTCTACGACTTTGGGATGATGGGAAGGTTGCTTATGATCATTTTGTTTCCTCCAAAGTCCATTTATGTAATTTATCTAATCTTCATTCTTTTTACTTGCAGTATTAGCCCAAATATCCGTGAAGGACTGCTTGGAGTATTTTATGGAGTTTATGAAAAAGATCCTGATAAAGTAAGTTTTTCTTGGTAGTTTACCTGCAGACAATAATGTAGACCCTGTGAAGTTTGACAGAACATCATGTGTATCCATGCAGGTGCTTCAAGCAATGGTTCAAATGGGTGTCCTTGTTCCTACTGGAGATATGACAGCCGTCAGAAGAACAGCTCAATTTTTCCTGGATAGGTAATCTACAAGTCCTTTATCCCGGAAGGATGCTCCTTTGTATACTTAGTTACATGAAAAGTTTCCTAAATGAGATCAACAACGCCGCTTAGCCTCACTGTGTTCTGTTTATCTATTATATAGCTTTGAAGAGCGTCTAGCTGCACAAAGGAAAGAGAGAGAGATGGCAACCGTGGAACCTGGATTTAAAAAACAATTATCTAAGGAGGAAAAGTTTGAAAAGAAGAAGCAGAGACTTGCAGCTATCGGTAATGGTTCATGATTCCTGCAATCTATCACGGAACATGATAGAAGGAAACATGCCATGCATGTCATTCTACTGGTTTTGCTTTTCTGCTTTAACTTGCATCAAAATTTTACAGGAGAGGATCTTTTGGCAATTGCTGCTGATCAACCATTTCGGTTTCCTGCCACCTTTACATTTGTTGTCAGAGCATTCTCAGGTCTGACAGCTTTACATGTAGAGAATCATGGCTGTAACATGATTCCATAGCTTCATGGCTCCTTATGCTTTCTCCATTCACGGCTCCTTATGCTTTCTCCATTCTTTCAGTACTGGATGGTATTGGGAAAGGTTTAGATCCTAGATTTGATATTACAGAGATTGCTAAGCCGTGAGTATTCTCTACATTAGTAGCATTCCATGTTCTTAATTGACAAAATTTTGACATGGCCTTCTCTGAATCTGATTTGATGCATCTATTTAAACTACTAGTTATGCCATGGAGTTGCTCAGATTTAATGAAGCTGGTGTTGAAGTACTTGTTAAGGCAAGTTAACCTTTGGTCCATAATTCTAACCTACATGGTAACGCCTGAGTATGTTTACCATGGAGTGATTGTTTCATGTGCATTTCGTTATACCTCAGGATGCAAGGAAGCGATGGGACAGGCAGTCTCGTGCATTCTACAATGTGTTCCGTCAACCTGACAGAGTTGAAAAACTTGCACAGATCATTGAGCGTTTGGTATCTACAATGTTCTTTGGTCTATTTTCCATGGTTTGCTGGTGCCATTCAACAATGAACTCAATGGTGTATTTTTTGTTGTTTTATAACAGGAGCAAGGTGATCTCAAGCTTCGTGTCAGAGCATTAGAATCGGAAAGATCGTTTCAAAGAGTTGCCGCTGTACAGAAAACAATTGGATATGTGAGTTTATAAGTTAATTAAGCTTTATATTGTGTTATGTTATGATTGCTATGGGAATTTAGGGCTGTCCAAGATAAAACTGATAGTGGGTGGGTGCCAGTTTTTCAACTCTTAGGATGCTATGCACTGTGTGTGATTAGGGTGTTAAAAAATGGTCTCACGGTGGGAACCGCTCGATTCATTTATTTGAACTAGAATTTGTGTCCTTGATCATGGCTAATGAAAAAACTGTACTTTCATCTGACTGTCGGTTTTGGTTGGGTTTGTTTGAACCCGGCCATGAACACCCTATATGCGATCATGATGTCGTGCTCTGTTTTTATTTTCTTTTGAGTGCTAATACCATCCTCTGTTGTGAAATGCTGCTGCATGTCACCCAGGGAGTGGCTGCGGGTAGTTTGGTAAACCTCGCTACCATTCTGCACCTCAATTCGATCCGGGTAAGTTTCCCAAAGAAGCTGCATTCATCTTTCAGAAAATTACCAGCACAAAACTAAATTCAAACACACTTCCATTTATCCATTGTAGATGCCAGCAACCATGGGATACTGTCTTTGTGCGTTCTTTGGGCTACAAATCCTGCTTGGCGTTCTCAAGGTGAAGAAGCTGGACCAACAAGAGAGATTGATAACCGGCACTGCCTGAGTTCACCATCGACCAGTGAGAGCTGACCCAAAAGATTTCAGTGTAATACGTTGCGGTTATCATCCGCTTTTTCTTTTCCTTTTGCCTGTGTGCAGTTTTACCTCAGAGGTGGTGTAGCATAGCCATCGGCGTACGAGTATGAAATCTTTGTACGTGCGGTGTAATAGATGAAGAGATGTACATACTGTACAATTGCAGGGTAAATATAAGCAGTATAGCATAGCTCGTGCAACCTGTTTCACTTTCTGTCGCATACATCATTTCATAGACGGCTGGTGTGTGCCTGTGTGGACGCATGTCCGATTTGCGTCCACACGGACTAGCCGCGTGTCTGCTGTATGTCAGCCTCAGGCCCGTGTGTTGGGCAGCGTGTCTGCTCGGTGTCAGCCTCAGGCCCGTGTGTCGGTTGCCCAACCACTGCCGCTGGTCCTGATAAATGTTATGCGCGCGTTCGGGCCCGCATGCCAGCGAGTGGAAGGCTGCAGAGGGGAAAATATTAGGTGCTTATTAGGTGCTCCGGAAGCACCTAAGCTTAGGTGCTCCCGTGTGAGCTCAGCCGTTGGATCTTAGATCCAAGAGCTCCTGTGAAATGATGAACATTTTTGCAAAAAGCCCTCATAAAATCTAAAAAATGCGCACAAGTACAGCAGCTCCTTGTTTGCTGTTGGATCTGAGATCCAAGGGCCCAGAAGTCCGTATCATGGGAGCACCTATGCTCCCGTATCACAGGATACTCTCCCGCTGCAGAGTCCATGCGTCTTTTCTTCCCTACTCCCGTCCACGTCTAGTCACGCCGGCCGACACTGACCCTAGTCGCCATGGGTGGCTTCTTCGGCAAGGGAAAGCACAACCCCGGGGCCAGCTCGTCGCACGGTCATGCCAAGGGGAAGGGCTCTGTTAGGTACCAAATATATGTATCACACGATCTATAGCACTCACACAAGGATTCTTGTCTTAGCAATGATTATAAGAGGAATGGGAGAGGAAGGGGAACTGAGGTAAAAGAAGAACAGAGAGCCGCCGCCGCCGGGTTCGTGATCCTACGCGGATACCTCGTCCAGCGCTTGGGTCCTGCTATTTTTAGTAGTTGCAGCTGTAGCTGCTCCTCCGACGGCAAGGTAGCTGGGCCTAGCCCATAGCCGGCACATGGTAGCAGGGATGCTGACATCCCCTCCCCCTTAACAATCGGCTTGCCCCCAAGCCGGTGCCGTTTCTCCGCTGATTTCATAGGAGTGTTTCCTTGTAAACACCAACCTGAGCATATGCATAGTGCAATAAGCAAGCCGAGTAGAGCAGGTACTTGCATGCCTTGAACATTTGCAAAGTTCAATCCTCCTGGATCCCATTGCTCACAAGAAGAAAGTGCTGGCAGAACTAACTTTACTGCACAATGTTCATTGCCTTGTACTCCCTCAGATTTGAACGCCTCAGACATGTAGCAAGGAGACTTGCAATAATGGTCCTGGAATAGATACAAGTCATCAAGTGAGAGCAGCCCATAACTGAATTGTCGCCCCACGATAATGGCTTGAGGACCATCTTCAGGACTAGAGTTCATTGCATGCCAGCCATAGGTAGCAGGACTTCTAAAATTCCATGGCATCATAAGCCGCATAAAAAATATCACTTCGGACGGCTGCAGTCCCAAGCTACCCAGATCCCAGACTTTGTTCAGTTTTGTGATGCTAATCCCATACCTCAACGGATCTGGGAGAAGTAAGCTGAGGAAGCACCAACTATGTGCAACAAACTGGACCAACACAAGAACCATATCACCTAGATCCCCTGATATCAACACTGTTTGCTGAACAACTAGGTACTGCAGTATTCGTAGAGCATCGATCAGAACTGGTAGGTCACCCAGGTCCCATGCAATACGCCAACGAAGTGTAGCACCATCAAGCGAACAACATGTGTCATTGCCGGGATCCCATGGCAGCAACAATAGCATACAGAAGGTGGCTCTGCTTGTCACAAGGTGACTCATACCAACAAATTGTAGATTGTTACATGGATCCCAAGGAAACAACAGCAGATGACATGTAACTATACGTGTACCCCAAGAACTACCAAGAACAGTAAAGTTCCATATTGTGGGTGACAGTAAGAATGGTCGCTGCAATGTGCAAGCCCTGCTAAAGCGCCCAAACATGAGAAACCCAGCTCGAGGGAATGGCAGCCACGCGATTTGCCAGTCAAATTGCTCAAAAATTAGCAATACTGAGCTAGAGCGATATTGAAACTGGGCCATTGAACGAGTGCTCACCATATAATCAGATCCGCATTTGGCATGTGCCAGCTTACCACTTGGAGATTGCCTGAGCTGCACTGTCGAGTCCCCTGGCAGAAACACCATGTTGGTAGTTGGGAATGCCACTTTGGATAAGAGGCTTCCATTGTCACCCAACTGCTGCACCAATAAACTGACACATGTTGACTGAGGTTGAAGACTTGATATAGGGAAATGGGAACCGAGAGGCCATGGAATGGTCCACTGAGGATTCATAACGAGTGTAAAGAATTATTCCATGGCATAAGATCTTGAGTTGGTGACCATGTAAGTCTAAACGACCATCCATCTGGACGTACTACAAAGGAAGGCCATGGCTTCAGGTCACATGATGTCTCTATGAATTTCTGTAACTTCCCAAGTTGAAGAGAATAAGGAGACTGCTTATGGAACCAACTGCTCTGCATATGAGACACATCCATAGGAAACAAGAAACTTAGAATCATGCTCCTAAGCTCTGCTTCATCAGGTGGACGCCACTGTTGTATATGTTCATTTTGCCAATAACTCCAAGAGTTCCCAGTAGAACAGAACGCGAACCAAAAGTTTGCCAAAGCAGCTCGTAAACAGGCTGATTCCGAATGACACTCGAACGACGGACACGACATTGGGCGTAGCACCTGACCCTTTAACTGTAGATTCAGAGTTGTAACAACTGCACTCCTGGAGAAATATCCAATATGAGTGATAATAGGAGATGTGGATAGCAGAGATTCCAAATAAATGGCACAATCGGCGGACTCCAAGCCTGTCTTTCTACTAGCCGAACAAGTAGCAGCACGAGTAATGAAATTCTTACATCTCAGTATGGAAAGTAGCCATTTTTGCAATTCGCTCCATAACCTTGGTTGATAGTCAGGTGGCCACCACACATAGCCAACATCATCAGTCGTGGCTATGCCAAGTACCTGAATATCATTGTTCCCTGCAATTTGCACTTGAATGGGAGGCGGCCATGGCTGTGGTTCAGTTTCCTTCCGCAATGGTGGCAGGAGCGAGCCTTTGCTCTCAACAACAAGATGAACGCCATGTGGTCGATGCTCTGTGCATGCAGTTGGCTGCACCCGGTCGTCACCGTGGACGAGGGCAACCGAAGGCACCGATTGCGCCGGGCGTGTGACCCACAAAATCAGGGATGCATCAGCAACGTCAGCGTAGTTGTTGGCAATGCCAGGGTTGTACCTCGAGAGCATCGGAGGTACAGGGGTGGCAAGTTTGACATCGATGGTGATGTCAACAGCCTGGTACTCCTTCTGGTCTTCCGGTTCGGCCATTGGAGGGTTGGGCGTGATGTCCTTGAGGTCGACCGCATGCTCAAGGAAGATGGCAGTAGGGGCGTCACGTCCTTTGTTGCCAAAGTCGGTGGTGGCAACCTGCTGCGAGCATTCCGTCGAACATGTTATAGGCGCAAACTTGATGCAGGCAGAGGACGTGTCATGGAGGACCTCGAAGACCTCCTGGGCCTTGGTGGTGAAGGGGACGCCGGGGAAGATGGCGAGCTCAGTGACAACTTCTGGAATTGCCGCCATCAATGTGTACTCGGCCGTGCCCACGATGGGGACGTGGCCGCTGTCGAGGGAAGACTTGGGGGATGTATCGTGGACGTGAGGTGGCGTGCTGATGGCCCCGACGGACTCGTCGTCGTGACCAGAGATAGCCACGGTGGAGTTGTTGAGGTCGACCACGGGCTCGGGGCCGAACGCGCGGCAGTGTCACGGTTGTCCTTGACAACGGCTGGTGAAGGAGAAGCCGGGGCCGGCAACACGTCGAGTGTAGCGTACCACATTTGCAGGCGACAACATCGGTAGTAGATGCAGCGGCCATCCCAGTACGCGAACGCGTGAGCTGCTGCGTGCGCCGAAGTGAATCGGACATCCGCCGCTACACAAGGCTCTCCTTCCTCCGATTTTGTTTGGGGATACACCACCAACTGCTCTACATCAAAGGGAGCGAAGAGGGAATACACTACATCAGTAGTGATAGGGTAAATCGCTTGCTCCACGACCAAGCTGAGAACCTGATCTGAGGACATTTGGTGGCTAAATATTTGATCGAACAGGTTTAAGGTGGTGATTGAGGAAAAAAAATTGAGGCAGGAAAGATGGTGGACTGGCTCTGAATACGAAATGTTAGGTACTAGATATATGTATCACACGATCTATAGCACTCACACAAGGATTCTTGTCTTAGCAGTGATTACAAGAGGAATGGAAGAGGAAGGGAACAGAGGTAGAAGAAGAACAGAGAGCCGCCGCCGTCGGGTTTGTGATCCTACGCGGATACCTCGTCCAGCGCTTGGGTCCTGCTATTTGTAGTAGTTGCGGTTGTAGCTGCTCCTCCGACGGCAAGGTAGCTGGGCTTAGCCCATAGCCGGCCCATGGTAGCAGCGATGCTGACAGGCTCACCGGCCATGGGACCAGTTGTACATCTCAGTGCATCGGGCGCAGTACTGGGAGTACCGCCGCCGTGGCCGAATGTCAACCTCCTGCACAGTTGGCATCTCGACCCCCACCGCATCCCAGTGCCGTACTCGGAGCGGGTGCGTGCGGAGATCCGCAAACGGCGTGTCATCCTCACGCTGGAGCAGCGCACCGACCTGGCATACGCGACAGACAGTCCCAACTAGGACGTCTGATTCACCACTGAGTACAATGTGCGCCGCCGCGGCGCCGTTCAGGTCGAGGCCCGCCCTCCACCGCTGCCGCCAATGGTGAAAAGGACACGAAGGCGAAGGCGGAGTACCAGGCTGCACTAGAGGAGACACTCCAGCGCGAGGAGGGCACACGATGGCCTGGAGGAGGCGCTCTAGCTCTGCGTGACCGGCAATTGCGTCTACCCGCCACCGCCACCGCCACCACCAGCACCGCCGGCACCCGCAGACCTCAGAGCTGGGCTAGTTTTTTCTTTTAAGTTTTTATTTATGTTTTATCTTTCCCTAATTTTTTTTTTAATAATAAAGCACCTAGCGTTTCTGGTCGCCCGTCGCGGCATTTTGCAGAAAAGTCCCTCTGTTTAAGAGAATTCAACCCACAGTCCTATTTTAAGTGAGGACGAATCGTTTTTTTCGCATTTTATACAAAACCCCCTACATTTCATGCCAATTAACCCACAATCCATATTAAGTCACTGTGAATCATTTTTTTTAGTTTTACAAAACAAACCCTGATATATGTGTTAATGACCCCACGGTCTATTAAGAATAAATATCTTTTTTTAAGTAACCATATCTATTAAACCGTAACTCCAATTTTAACATGTTATATATGAAAGTGTATTAGAAAAATGTTTAGAATATTAATATAATGTTATTTTTACACGTCAACTATTTTTAAATTCAGTTTAGGAACATATTTAAATGTTTTAAAATAATATTCATAACTTTTAAGCCGCAACTCCAATTTTAACATGTTATATATGAAATTAATTAAAAAATGTGTAGAATATGAATATGATGTTATTTTTACATGTCAAATATTTTTAAATTCAGCTTAGAAACAGATTTAAATGTTTTCATAACTTTTAAACCGCAACTCTAATTTTAACATGTTATATGTGTAATTAATTAGAAAAATGTGTAGAATATGAATATGACATTATTTTTACACGTCAAATATTTTTAAATTCAGCTTAGGAACAGATTTAAATGTTTTAAAAATATATTCATATCTTTTAGATCGTAATTCAAATTTTAACATGTTATATATGAAAATTGATTAGAAAAATGTGTACAATATCAATATGAGGTTATTTTTACTGGTTAGTTAACCATTTTTAAATGTTGTTTAGGTACAGGTTCAAATGCTTTAGAAAATATTTCTATCTTTTAAACCCTAACTTTAATTTTAACATGTTATATATGAAAATTGATTAGTGACGTTTCACAAGTGGTGTTTTTTTTCGTAGCAACGCACTGGGCCCTTTTACTAGTGTATAATTATGTTTGAAGTGGACTTTGGCAGGTTTTAGTGTTTAATTATATTTTATTAATCTACATGTTTTTAAATTTGAATAGTTTATATTTCTATTTAGTTATTTTTCTAAAACAACACGGGCTAGCGTTGGGCCCACCTGCGACCCAATTCAAAAACCGGATACACGCATCTGCTCAGCCACTCAAACAAACAAAAAATACATCCGTTTGCGTCAGCCGGTTGGAGTTGCCCTAACACCTCTTTTTTTTTTTGCGTATGCCCTAACACCTCTTTGATCTCACACACACTGGATAGGGTTTGATACGGCCGGTTGTGATTTACTTCCTCAATATCAACATATAAGACGTTTTTTGCCACTGTCATAGTGTCAAAACATGGTCCTATATTTTGATAGAGATTACACTGACTGACAATAGCTTTGAAGACACCACAAAAGAAGAGAAATGAATGTCTATGCACCGACAAAGGGATCACAGAATAACACATTGCACTTTTATCAGATTGATACAACAGTGCCTTGCAAATTCAACACAAAATGTATGCCTTTCACCTTAACAAATGACTGCAGCCTAGCATAACTTCTCAGTGTGGAGGAGAATGGGGGGAAAATGCATCCTTTAAAATTGTCATTAAACAAAAGAGTACAAGCTACCTTTCATATTCACAAACAACAATTAGGCTGAATGACTGATCAAATGGTGATTTTTGCCTATGCCAGGACGTTGGTCATCTTGGGCCAGACAGTTCCACGGCGCGGAGGTTATATGTGGAGTCAACAATCCAGTCGTTGCGAAGAGGAGCCAACTCTGCCTCCTGCCTGACCACCTCCACCTTCTGCCATTCCTCCCATCTCTCTGCCAAGCCGTCACCTTCCAGCATCCTCACGACCTCCGACATCTTGGGGCGCTCCACTGGCGAGCCCTGCGTGCACAGCAGCGCTACCTGGATCAGAGATTCCACCTCGGTCTCTTCATAGTTGCTCTGCAAGTCTGGGTCCACCAGCATCTCAACTTTTTTCTCCTTCAACAATCCTTTCACCTGTAGAATTGGCAGTTGAATTAATCATTTGCCCACTTTTTACTGATAACAGAGTATAATGCATCCCATGTGATACAACTGGTTGTCTCTAGTGACAGCATATTAGCACATTCTGTCCTGGAAGGATGAACTGCCAGCTTGTCACTCACCAATGTATACCCTCTTATATAACAAGTTAATGGGGCTAAGGACAGCTCATTATTACATGGGCTTGGTAACAATCATTTATAAGAAATCTTAAAATCCCAAAACAGCATGATCATGAGAAAAACATTAGATGTGGTGATGACAATAATTTACGCTCACTCTTGAGCATGGTTTTCACTTTGTACTTTTCATCAGAATTTCATTAATTTTGATACATAATGAAATAATTGTCTTCCCGTCAAACTATTTCAGCAAGTACTGTACAACAACAACAAAGCCTTTTTGTCCCAAACAAATTGGGGTAGGCTAGAGTTGAAACCCATAAGATCTCAAAACCAACTCATGGTTCTCGCACGTGCATAGCTAACTTCCACACACCCCTGTCCATGGCTAGTTCTTTGGTGACATTCCATTCCTTCAGATCTCTCTTAACGGACTCCTCTCACTTTAAGTTTGGTCACCCGACCTCTCTTGACATCATCAGCATGCTTTAAACGTCTGCTATGCACTGAAGCTTCCTATAGAACCTGAATAAACGTGGCATCCGTTGTATATGCCCAAACCATCTCAGACAATGTCTACTACACCTAACTGTTGGACATGTTGCCTTTTAGTTGGCCAACATTCATCGCCATACAACTTCACAGGTCAAATCGCCGTCCTTAGAACCTGCCTTTTAGCTTTTGTGGCACTCTCTTGTCACAGAGAACGCCAGAAGCTTGGCGCCACTTCATCCATCCATCTTTGATTCAATGGCTCACATCTTCATCGATATCACCATCCTTCTGCAGCATTGACCCCAAATATCAAAAGGTGTCCTTCTAGTATACCACCTGCCCACCAAGGCCAACCTCCTCCTCGTGCCCACTAGTACTAAAACACACCTCATGTACTCAGTTTTAGTTCTACTAAGCCAAAAACCTTTTGATTCCAAAGTCTGACTATCGCCGCTAGCACCACATCATCCACGAAGAGCATACACCATGGGATATCTCCTTGTGACCTCATCCATCACCAAAGCAAAAGATAAGGGCTCAAAGCTAACCCTTGGTGCAGTCCTATTTTAATCAAAAAGTCATCAGTGTCTCCATCACTTGTCCGAACACTTGTCACAACATCATCGTACATGTCCTTGATGAGGCAATGTACTTTGTTTGGACTTGTTGTTTCTCCAAGGCCCACCACATGACATTCTGCGGTATCTTATCGTATGCAGGTCTTTCTTTTGCTCCATGTATCTCTCCATAAGTTGTCATACCAAGAAAATGGGTTCCATGGTTGACCTCCCAGGCATGAAACCAAACTAATTTTTGGTCACGCTTGTAATTCTTCTCAAGTGGTGCTCAATGACTCTCACATAGCTTCATTGTATGGCTCGTCAGCTTAATTCCACGATAATTAGTACAACATCCTGCTTGTTCTTGAAGATTGTTACTAATATACTCTGCCTTCATTCTTCCGGCATCTTGTTTGCCCGAAACATGAGGGTGAAAAGCTTAGTTAGCCATACCATCGCTGTCTATGAGTCTCTCCACACCTCAATGGGGATACAATTAGGGCCCATCGCCTTGCCGAATTTCATCTTTTTAAAGCTCCCTGACCACAGACTCATGGATTCGTTGCACACAACCTATGTTGTATCATCAAAGGAGTCGTCCAGCTCAATGGTAGAGCTCCCATTCTCCCCATTGAACAACTTGTCAAAGTACTCTCACCATCAATGCTTAATCTCCTCATCCTGTCCTTCAGCAGAAGGCGATCTGCTCCGTCCTTGATGCATTTGACTTGGTTGACATCCCTCGTCTTCCTCTCTCAGATCTTGGCCATCTTATAGATGTCCCTTTCGCCTTCCTTCATGTTTAAACGCTGGTAGAGGTTCTCATACGCCCGACCCCTTGCTTCACTCATAGCAATTACGATTGTATGCACAAATTCGAATAATTCTCAAATTACTTTTGAACTTTTTGAAATATTTAGTTAGATTGCAATCTAATTCAAGTGGAAACTTTGGCCCTTTGGCCGAAATGAAAACCAAAATCGCTGAATTCCAAAACTGAACCGCTAAATTTCAGTGAAATTCAGTAATTTTGGCTATGGCTGAAATATTTCTGAAACTGAAATTCAAAAGTATGCTCTTGAGAAGAAGCATTTACCCAGTCAAGAAGCATAACATCGTCATCATTTGCAAGGCGAGCAAGATCAAATGCCCTCTGCCCAGTAATAAGCTCCAGAAGTGTGATTCCGTAGCCGAAAACATCAGTCTTCTCAGAGGACTTTCCAGTGGATAGGTACTCAGGAGCAATGTGTCCAATTGTTCCACGAACAGCAGTAGTTACATGAGTATCCTTGTAATCCATAAGTTTGGCAAGCCCAAAATCACCCACAACCGCCTCGAAATCCTCGTCCAAAAGAATATTTGCAGCTTTGACATCACGGTGGATGATCTTGGGATCACAGTGATCGTGCAAGTAAGAGAGTCCCCTTGCAGATCCAAGTGCAATTCGTCTTCTGGTATCCCAATCAAGGGGTGGTTCAGATGGCTGACGCTCTATGAAATCAAGCACCATAAATAAGAATAGAAATATTTCAGCATATCATCACAGCAGAAAAGGTCATATTTAAAGTGATTAGTGGCTGAGGAAGCCGCATTCAGAACGCGTTAGGTATTACAGGAAAGAACAAAGTACCTCGCAAACGTGATGCAACACTGCCATTGGCCATGTATGGATAGACTAGTAATCGTTCAGTAGGTGTCATGCAAAAACCACGAAGTCGGAGAAGGTTCCTATGCACTGCCATGCTAATCATCTCAACTTCTGTTTGGAACTGAAGCTCGCCACCAGGGGTACGTTCCTCTTTTAGTCTTTTCACCGCTACCAATGTACCATCTGCAAGCCTCCCCTTGTACACTTTTCCAAAACCACCTCTTCCTAAAATGTTCTTATTATTAAAGTTGTCAGATGCAACTTGAAGCTCTCGCAATGAGAACTTCTTAAGCTGACCAAGATGAACTTCTGGATCTTCCTCGGCTGAAGAAAAATGAGATGACATAAGAACATGATATGTGGTGTTCGAGAAAATAAGAACAAAATGCGTGGCATGGATGACATGAGGACACAATTTTTGGCGAATGAAGAAACGTATCAGTATATGAAACTGACCAGGCACATCGAAGAAATGTTCTTCAGGTTTACGACGGCGCCACATTGCAAATGCAATAGCAGGAACAGCAAACACCAGTGCAGCACCAGCAGCAACGCCACCTGCGATAGCTCCAGTGCTAGAGGCACCTAATGGAATAAAATCCATCAAGCACATGTACCAAAGTGCTATGTTTTCTACTGCCTTGAATATTGACAAGCAAATTCAAGTAGTCATAACTTACCTGCTGATTGAGTTGGTGGTGTTGGAGGATTGTATGGAGGAGGTGGGGAAAAAGGAGGATCCCCAGGGCAGGGTTTTGTGGTACCAGGACCACAAAGAAGTGGATTATTCGCAAAACTGAGCCAAAAAACAAGACCTTATTAAAACTGGCAATGGAGTTAGGCTAAACATCATTCAATCTTTTGCAGATAGAAGACCTTATAGGGGTGAAGAGCGAAAAGGAGCCAGTAGATGGAACTGCTCCTGAGAGGTTGTTGTTTGAGAGATCGCTGCATTAATGTAATTGTTATATATATTCATCCCAACACATAACGAAACTACATGAGAACGACAGAGCACAACGTTCAACTTACAGTACTTGAAGAGTAGTGATATCAGTCAAGGATTTAGGAATTTGACCCGACATGCTGTTGTTGTTAAGACGGCTATCCTTCCAAGTAGGCATAATAGCAAAAAACAGTTAGACTTATAAATACAAGGAAACAAATGATACAACTAATAATAGGAAACAGAATGGTACGATTGGCACTTAATCTGCATGACAAGTTAGTAAAAAAATGGAAACAAAAAGTTATACAGAGGAGTGACAAACACCAAAATCCTTACAAAGAGAAGTACACAGAAAATGATACATTAGTCAATGCATGCATCATGGCATTTGGATTATGCTTTTCAATGAGAATTATCTGTTTCCATTCTTAACACTAGTTCGTAAGCCTCATTCTCCCAAATGAGAAAAGGTTGCAGGACAAGAACAACTGTTACAACTAAGAAGAAGAGACCAACTGAAAAGAATCTAAATAACATCAAAGTAACACCATCAGATATGCAACAACAGATGTGCTAGTGGCCAAAGACCTATTCTTACAGGAATCGAAGCTTCAAAAGATTCCCCAGGCTGTCAGGAATAACTCCTGTGAACTTGTTCAGATACAAATCCAAACTGACCAGGCTAGTTAGGTTGCCCAGTTCAGCAGGTATTGGCCCACTTATGTTGTTGCTGTAAAGCTCCCTATAACCAAAGGAATACATATCAGTTTTCAAGTGTAGAGAGACATTTAGAAGTGAGGAAATATATACTAAACAACTAACAGATGAAAACACAGAATATAAGCAAAATAACATCTTCAAAATGGCATGCACAAGTGTATAAATCTACAAAAATTGACCATTCAGTTTTGTCGCCTGTTCCCAACCCTAGCCACCGCTCCAAAAGGTCTCCTCCACGCCATCACCTCGGTCCCCCTCCTCTCCCACATCCGGCGGCCTCGTCATCCGTTTTGTTTTTCTTTCCCTAATGTTTTCGTTCCCTAACGGCATCGACGAGGTGGTGGCTGCTATGGCGTGTTGGAATATGGTCTATCCAGCCTCCCCCTACCTCGACGACGACAAAGGGCCTGTCAGAGTTTGTGTCGCCAGATCTGTTGGCTCTCTTCAGTTTGTGTGTCTATCAAGGAGAGCAGTTGGTTGGCCATTGGTGTGGCTACTTCGACATCTTCTTCAATGTTGTTATGCGGCATGGTCCGGTTTTCTCTCCGACTCTCTGGACCAGTGGTAATGGGTCGTAAGCCTGTTCTGCGTAGTGTGATGCTCCAGCCGATGTTTCTTCAGCGATTTCTAGATCTCGTCCCAAGCGGCGAGTGGCTATTCCGGTCTTTAAAGTACGGTATGGCGAGGGCATTTGCAGGTGTCCCTGTCCTTTACTGTTGGCTCAGTGCAATTTTCAATCTCCGGCGGGCGGTGTACAATCAAAGGAAGAAGGCTGGTATGGTTTTCAATGTAATTTTATTTTTACTGGTCAATTCTGCGTTGAGTTATCTTTCCATTGTGCTGGCTTTTTTCCTTGATAATTAGCAGATCTAAGACGCCCTTTGGGTGTCTTTTCTTCAAGATTTTTTTTGGGCATTCCTGATAGTCCTAGCAAATGCGGTAGCAAATCTACAAGGATTGTGCACATAGGTTACATAGTTTCTGGATATAAAAAAAGGGGCAGACCGGTGCACGTAGCTCCCGCTTGCGCAGGGTCCAGGGAAGGGTCCGACCACTTTGGGTCTTTTGTACGCAGCCTTTCCCTACATTTCTGCAAGAGGCTGTTTCCAGGACTCGAACCCGTGACCATGGTCACAAGGCAACAGCTTTGCCGCTGCGCCAAGGCTCCCAAACTAGGATTGTGCATTTAGGTTACAGAGTTTCTGGATATCTACCCAAAATATTTGAAGCTTCATCGCAAGGTTCAGTTCACTATCGTTGTGCACAAGGATCTTATCTATACGGTTAGTGCTAAGATACGGTAAACAGATCAGTTAGGCCATCTCCGCCAAAGACGGTGCACTACCGCGGGGCAGTGATGCAGGTTGGGAGGGGCTTTTGGCATTGGAGTAAAATTTAGGAGGCAGGTGTGCCATTCATGACCAATCATAACTCGTGTGAAGGGTATAAGTAGACCCAACTTAGTAAATCAAATAGCAAGTTAACTCATATGTAATCCCACAGTGAGTGCATTACAGGCTTGAGAGATGCCAAACCCTAGTTTGGGACCAGCTGTCTTCCACATGCTTAGAGGCCCTGAGGCCGAGGAGTGAGGAGAGAAAATCAGGAATGGGAGGATAGAGACATAGAGTAATTACTGATTTCCCTTACTGATACTTCAATCCCCTTGTATAGTGGGGGTTTCAACCAGACATAACTTTAAATTCAATATAGCTTCCCTGATTCAACAGCTACCCTTACTCCAAACTCCTAGCCCTTAAGTGTTGGTCAATGAATAACAATTCTAGATTCAGCCCAACCACACATAAATCTTGTGTCTGACCATTAATAGCCCTAAATCTCCGGCAGTAGGAGAGTTCCCACGTGAGTGTCATCACCCCTCTTCATGGCAAACAACTCACCCTGAAGCTGGAAAAAGGTTAGTGCTGCTTGGTTTGTGCAATATTCTCCTATACAGCCTCACTCTGTAAGACAAGTCCATCTTACCAAGATTTTCCTAGTTCCATGAGCATGGCAGGTACATAAGAAGAAAGACATAGTTCGAAGTACACACCCTTGCAACATGACTAGAATCATGGTACCAATCTTCCATTGATCACAAACAAGAATGTGCCAGATAATGAAACTTGGGATGCCATGCACCTAATCAAATAACACCTGAGCCATAGAGCTAAGTGAATAACGATGATCTAGAGGGACGAAGTGTGCATATTTGGAGAAATTGTCGATGATCGTCAGGATAGCCAATTTGACATAGAGGAAACCTTCGACGGAGTTCATAGCTATATCAGGCACACACTGATGAAGGGCTATTCGATTAGTCGATTAGTTGCACTGTCGGCACAAGATCTGACCTTACACAACTGCCCATGTCATGTGGAACCACCGAGACCTGGTTAGCGGCAGCTAGGCAGAAGAATTGGGCACACCTAAGGTTGCAGAACCCAAGTTGCTTAGTGTTGATATTTCTTGCCAAGTAAGTTAGGACTCCCGGAGTTGGAGATAAGTTAGGGGAGTGCTTGAATTAGGAAAGGATTTCTTAAATTAGGTGGACTGTGTCTGCGGTTGTAACCCCTCTATGTAAGGCATGTGTTCCTCTAGAGTACAATAGATGCAAGTCACACAATCGACACCAAACGATTAGAGTAAATAAATAATAAGATGTTATATGAATATATGAAGTGGCAAGATTTTAGTACTACATTTTACTGAATTTGCATGTATACAGTTTGAAAAAACTAGTGCATTGCATCCAGAACTTACAAATATTGGAGATTTTTCAGCTGCCCAAGCTGGGACACTAGTACACCGGATAATTGTGCATTTCCAAGGTCACTGAAAAGAGCAAAAGGGTATTATGAAGATGATCACTCTTGAAACCTTTGGTATGCATGGTGAGAGTTTTTCGTCAACTTACACTCTAATTACACTGTTATCGTTGTTACATGTAACATGAAACCATGTACAAGGATTAACAAGAGTGGGATCCCAACTCTGCAATACATTATTGCTATCCTTCAGACTCTGACGCAGGTTATACAGAGCATCACCTATTATTGACAAAAGGTAAATTAGCATGGGCCAACAGATACAAGCTTATGAAGAATATATAAAGAAGCTCCTTGAGTGACTATATATGGAACAGTACTGCAAAGAAACAGGTATGCTGGGCAAAAACCATGTAATCATCATCAAAGTAAATATACTATGAAGCAGCTCATCAATTTGTATACTGTTTGATGATGCAATTGTGCAAAAAAGGATTTCTTATCACTAGCCCTTACAAGAATGCACCACCCGCCACAGATCAAATGAAATATCTCACCTGAGAGTCAAAATAGCAATTCCTCATTAGCGTGTTTTCTTTCGCTTTGGAATAAGAAGAAAGGAACCAGATTTCTATCCTTACACAGACAAAGCAGACCAATCAGGCCCAACTAGTAGAGACTATGTTGACGTTGAAAATCAACTATACGGAACAATAAATTCCCTTCCAACCAATTCGACTACACGAATAGGAAAGTACAGGATGAGACCGCCCGCCCAACCCTTCATCTCAAGCTTGTGCTAATAAAAGCAACCGAAAATCAGTAACCATACACCAAACCAACCGACCAGCATCCCCACATCAACGGCCATGTAGCAGATCAAAGCAGCTTACCCTCCGTGTTGGCGACGACATGGCCCACCCCCGCAACAACCATCAACACAGCGACGACCACCGGTCGCCACCTCCCTCTCCCCAACACCGCCGCCGCCATTCCTGCTCTAGCGCCGACTGGGCCCTCACCGACGCATAGGCGGCCCCCACCGGTTCTCCCTTCCCCCAGATCCCCCGAGCAGTACGGATCTGCTGGACCGCCGCGTCGCCGTTGATAGCTTTCTTCCTCCCTCTCTCTTCCCTGATGAAAGCGAGGAATGGGTGGGATAAATTTCTGTAGTAGCTTTAATTAAGTTCGTAGTGCGTGTGTGTATGCTCCAACCTGTAGTAAATTGTTCTACTGGGCGACGGGACCATAGCCTATGCTGGGGGAGGAGAAGGCTACAGCTTACAGGAATCTTACAACTTGGCCGACTTGTGGGTCACGGAGTTGAGGGCCCACACGAAAGCGAGAGGGGGAGTAGTGGTGGAGGAGTACATGGTGCGTTGCGGTGGGGCAGCTGAATTGATGGAGCTGGTGAGAGCAAGAACAATAACAAAGCCCGCTGCCGGCTGCAAACGAATCCATGTCACCAAAAATCTACGTGAAACAAATAGCAGTACAACAAGCTGGCTACTAGATTGGCTTTACCTAATATTTAAATAGTTTTTACTTGTACCGTGGAGTTTACATGCAAGACACAAAAGCTTTGCAATTAATGCATGTAGCCAGCTCTAGCCATTCCCACTACTCCCTCCTTCCATCTATATAGGGTCTAATGCGTTTTTCAAGGCTAACTTTGACCAAATATTAGAGCAATAATATATGACATGCAACTTACACAAAGCACACCGTTAAATTCGTGTGTGAAAGGAGCTTTCAATGATATAATGTTCACATTGTGCATGTCATGTACTATTAATCTTGTCAATAGTCAAAGGCGGTCTTAAAAAATGCATTAGGCCCTATATAGATGGAAGGAGGGAGTAGCTGCATGCGGACTGTAAAGTTTTGGTTCCTGTGCTGCAGCGGGCGACTCATGAAGCGCCGGCTCTCTTCTCTCTCCTCATTTCTCTTCCCTCCACGTAGGGTTCAGATTACGTGGACATGCTTATAGCCAGCTGAGTAGGATCTATTGTACTTGCTCTAAGAAGAATACGGAGGGAGCAGCAGGGCATCTGCTGACGGTGCGCCGAGGATCTCGTGAACGCGGTCCTTTTCGCGGTCGCCCCCTCGTCGCCCCGAGAGGCTAGAGCAAAATCATTGTTTTCACCTTGTGAACTAAGGAATAAGCATTCCTCGTTAATTCACTCCATAGGTTTCCCCTCCTCCCTCCCGAGCCGCACGCGCGGGCGGTTCCAGAGGAGAAACCCTAGCCGCCCCGAGCCCCTCCCCTCAGCAATTCCCCGGCCGTCAAAGGCGGCGGGCAAGGGGTACCGCCCCGACGGGACTCCTTCGCGCGCACGCGCGCGCGCGGGGGAGGGGGGGGGGTCTTCAAGCGGGCGGCGCGGCGTTTCTGGTGTGGCGGCGGAGGGGAGCATGGGAAGAGGCGGAGCACGGTCGGGAAGATAGGTGCATCAGTCTCCCTGGGGCGTCAGCGTGGGAGCCGGCGGTCGCGGCGCAGATGGCATCTGGCGGCAGTGGATCCCGGTCAGGATGCGGTGGTCGGGAGCGGCGGCCCGAAATTTGCTGCAGAGGCCGTGGCGCGCGGGATGTCTATCGCTGTCACCAGAGTGGTCGAAGAAGGTGGTGCCTTGGGTTGTTGGTGGCTGCGGGGGTGGATCTGGAAGCTCGATCCAGCACCTCGCGTTGGGATGTGCCTGGTGGGTGCGCTCGTCGCGTGCGGGAGGCAAGGTGCTATGGTCTCTCGCGTGTGAGGCCCTGGATCGCTCCGAGGCAAGGCTGGCTGCCAGGAGGTGGCATGGCCAGCCCTTGCTCGCGGTGCTGGCGGATCTGGGCAGTGCTGGAGGAGGTTGGTCTCACTACAAAAAAAAAGACACATCCGTGACATTTTGGGCCGAACGAATTTTTTTTCTGTCATACATATGACACTTCTATGACGACAATTGTGACAAAACCTGGTATCATCATAGATGTGGTGGGCTCCTACTTCTATGACAAAAAATCATGACAGAAAATGGGTGTTTCATCCTGGGCGGGCCGGAGACGCAGCTGCATGACATTCTTTGGGCCGTCCATGACGGAAAAAACCGTGGTAGAAACGAGGGGGAGGAAAATTTCGGGGAGTTGCCGGTTACGGTGAGAGGTCGGGGGCCGAGCGATGCGCGTTTCTCTCATACATGTACGCGCGTGTGTGCGAGGCGTTGGCTCTAACTGAACCCGAGCGAGGCATTGGGCTCTAACTGAACCCGAGCGATTGCACTGCAGGCTACGCGTTACTGAACCTGAGCGATCGATGATGGCTGTTAACTAAACCCGATCGAGCGATTCCTTCGCTACTGCTACTAACTGAAGCTGATCGATTGGATGAACAATGAGCGTTGCGGGGGGGTGGATGAACAGTGAGAGGTGACGTTGCCTCTGGATGAACAGGACCCCGTGGTGTGGAGGGCTGGATGAACAGTAAACGGTGGAGGGGTGACCGTGGAGGGGTGGTTGAACAGGACCCCGTGGTGTGGAGGGCTGGATGAACAGTAGACGGTGGAGGGGTGCCCGTGGAGGGGTGGTTGAATAGTAGCCGGTGGAGTAGCGCGTGCTACGTCTCGAGCTTGTGTTGGTTTTCCCCGAAGAGGAGAGGATGATGCAGCACAGTAGCGTAAGTATTTCCCTTAGTTTTTGAGAACCAAGGTATCAATCCAGTAGGAGGTCACGCGCAAGTCCCTCGTACTTGCACAAAACGATAGCTACTCGCAACCAACGCGATTAGGGGTTGTCAATCCCTTCACGGTCACTTACGAGAGTGAGATCTAATAAAGATAATATTTTTGGTATTTTTGATAGATAGATGCAAAGTAAAAGTAAAGGCAAAGCAAGTAAATAAAGTGATACAGATTGATATGATGAGAATAGACCCGGGGGCCATAGGTTTCATTAGTGGCTTCTCTTAAGAGCATAAGTATTCTACGGTGGGTGAACAAATTACTGTTGAGCAATTGACAAAATTGAGCATAGTTATGAGTATATCTAGGCAATGATCATGTATATAGGCATCACGTCCGTGACAAGTAGATCGAAACGATTCTGCATCTACTACTATTACTCCGCTCATCGACCGCTATCCAGCATGCATCTAGAGTATTAAGTTAAAAACAGAGTAACGCCTTAAGCAAGATGACATGATGTAGAGGGATAAATTCATGCAATATGATAAAAAACATCTTGTTATCCTCGATGGCAACAATACAATACGTGCCTTGCAACTCTTTCTGTCACTGAGTAAGGACACCGCAAGATTGAACCCAAAGCCATGCACTTCTCCCATTGCAAGAACTACCAATCTAGTTGGCCAAACCAAACGAATAATTCGAAGAGACTTGCAAAGATAACTCAATCATACATAAAAGAATTCAGAGAAGAATCAAATATTTTCCATAGATAAGTTGGATCATAAACCCACAATTAATCGGTCTCAACAAACACACCGCAAAAAGAAGATTACATCAAATAGATCTCCACAAGAGATGGGGAGAACATTGTATTGAGATCCAAAAAGAGAGAAGAAGCCATCTAGCTACTAGCTATGGACCCGAAGGTCTGAAGTAAACTACTCACACTTCATCGGAGGGGCCATGGTGATGATGTACAAGCCCTCCGTGGTGGATGCCCCCTCCGGCGGAGCTCCGGAACAGGCCCCAAGATGGGATCTCATGGATACAGAAGGTTGCGGCGGTGGAATTAGGTTTTTGTCTCCCCCTTTGATCATACGGGGATATGTAGGTATATATAGGAGGAAGGAGTACGTCGGTGGAGCTCCAAGGGGCCCACGAGGTAGGAGGCGCGCCCAAGGTGCGGAGACGTATCAGGCATCCCCAAGCTTAATTCCTGCTCGTCCTCGAGTAGGTAAATGATAAAAAGAGAATTTTTGATGCGGATTGATACTTTGGCATAATTTCAATGTAAATCTTCTTAGTTGTGATATGAATATTCAGATCCGAAAGATTCAAGACAAAAGTTCATATTGACACAAAAATAATAATACTTCAAGCATACTAATCAAAGTAATCATGTCTTCTCAAAATAACATGGCAAAAGAAAGTTCATCCCTACAAAATCATATAGTTAGGCTATGCTTCATTTTCGTCACACAAAGATGTTCCCAACTTCTATACCCCCAATGACAAGCCAAGCAATTGTTTCATACTTAAATAATCTCAAACTTTTTCAACCTTCACGCAATACATGAGCGTGAGCCATGGATATAGCACTATGGATGGAATAGAATATGATGAGGGGGATTGTGTGGAGAAGACAAAAAGGAGAAATTCTCACATCAACGAGGCTAATCAATGAGCTATGGAGATGCCCATCGATTGATGTTAATGCAAGGAGTAGGGATTGCCATGCAACGGATGCACTAGAGCTATGAATGCTCAACAAAAGAAAACTAGTGGGTGTGCATCCAACTTGCTTGCTCATGAAGACCTAGGGCATTTTGAGGAAGCCCATCGTAGGAATATACAAGCCAAGTTCTATAATGAAAAATTCCCACTAGTATGAACAAGACAACTTAAGAGACTCACTACATGAAGAAGATGGTGCTACTTTGAAGCACAATATATGAGACTCACTAAATGAAGAACAAGATGCTACTTTGAAGCACAAGTGTGGAAAAAGAGATAGTAGCATTGCCCTTTTATTTTCTTTCCTTTTTTGGGCCTTTTTTTGGCCTTTCTCTTTTTTTGGCCTTTCTTTTTTTCTTTATTTGGCCTTTTTTATTTTATTTGGGCAATGCTCTAATGATGATCATCACATTTTCATTACAACATATGAATTACAACTCGATACTAGAACAAGATATGACTCTATGTGAATGCCTCTGGCGGTGTACCGGGATGGTGCAATGAATCAAGAGTGACATGTATGAAAAATAATGCAAGGTGGCTTTGCCACAAATACGATGTCAACTACAAGATCATGCAATGGCAATATGACAAAAATAATGCATGTCACAATGATGATGGTGGAAGTTGCATGGCAATATATCTCGGAATGGCTATGGAAATGCCATGATAGGTAGCTATGGTGGCTGTTTTGAGGAAGATAATAGGAGGTTTATGTGTGATTGAGCGTATCATATCATAGGGTTTGGATGCACCGGCGAAGTTTGCACCAACTCTCAAGGTGAGAAAGGGCAATGCATGGTACCGAAGAGGCTAGCAAAGGCGGAAAGATGAGAGTGCGTATAATCCATGGACTCAACATTAGTCAAAAGAACTCATATACTTATTGCGAAAATTTAGAAGTCATCAAAAATCAAGTACTATGTGCATGCTCCTAGGGGGATAGATTGGTAGGAAAAGACCATCGCTCGTCCCCGGCCGCCACTCATAAGGATGCACAAGCCAGGTACACTTCATGTTTCAAATTTGTTACATAACTTTAACCATACGTGCATGCTATGGGACTTGCAAACTTCAACACAAGTATTTCTCAAATTCATAATCACCCAACTAGCACGACTTTGATATTATTACCTCCACATCTCAAAACAATTATCAAGCATCAAACTTATCTTAGTATTCAACGCACTCAAAAGAAAGTTTCACATATCTTGAATACCAAGTATATTAACATTAAGCAAATTACCATGCTATTAACGACTCTCAAAATAATCTAAGTGAAGCATGAGAGATCAAGTTTCTTTAAAACAAATCCACCACCGTGCTCAAAAAGATCTAAGTGAAGCACTAGAGCAAAAATTATCACGCTCAAAAGGATATAAGTGAAGCACTATGAGCAAAACTATCAAGCTCAAAAGATATAAGTGAAGCACATAGAGTATTCTAACAAATTTCAATTCATTTATGGCTCTCTCAAAAGGTGTGTACAGCAAGGATTATTGTGGTAGACTAACAAGCAAAGACACAAATAATACAAGACGCTCCAAGCAAAACACATATCATGTTGGTGAATAAAAGTATAGCTCCAAGTAAATTACCGATGGAAGTGGACGAAAGAGGGGATGCCTTCCGGGGCATCCCCAAGCTTTGACTTTTTGGTGTCCTTGGATTATCTTGGGGGTGACATGGGCATCCCCAAGCTTAGGCTCTTGCCACTCCTTGTTCCATAATCCATCAAAAGAATTCACCCAAAACTTGAAAACTTCACAACACAAAACTCAACAGAAATCTCGTGAGCTCCGTTAGAGAAAGAAAACAAAAGACTACTTCAAAGTACTGTAATGAACTCATTTTTTATTTATATTGGTGTTAAACCTAATGTATTCCAACTTCTCTATGGTTTATAAACTATTTTACTAGCCATAGATTCATCAAAATAAGCAAACAACACACGAAAAACAGAATCTGTCAAAACAGAACAGTCTGTAGTAATCTGTAACTAACGCAAACTTCTGGATCTCTAAAAATTCTACCAAAATAGGAAGTCCTGAAAAATTTGTTTATTGATCAGCAGCAAAAAGAATCAATGCAAAAGCACTCTCCAGTAAACAATGGCAGCTAATTTCGTGAGCGCTAAAGTTTCTGTTTTTCAACAGAATCAAATCAACTATCATCGTAGGTTATCCTATAGGTCCTACTTGGCACAAACACTAATTAAAACATAAAACCACATCCAAAACAGAAGGTAGATGGATTATTTATTCCTAAACATAAGCAAAAACAAAAAAAAACAAAAAAATTGGGTTGTCTCCCAACAAGCGCTATCGTTTAACGCCCCTAGCTAGGCATAAAAGCAAGGATAGATCTAGGTATTGCCATATTTGGTAGGCAATCCATAAGTGGCTCTCATGATAGATTCATAAGGTAATTTTATTTTCTTTCTAGGGAAGCGTTCCATACCCTTCTTTAAGGGAAATTGGAATCTAATATTCCCTTCCTTCATATCAATAATTGCACCAATTGTTCTAAGGAAAGGTCTACCAAGAATAATAGGACATGAAGGATTGCAATCTATATCAAGAACGATAAAATCTACGGGCACATAATTCCTATTTGCAACAATAAGAACATCATTAATTCTTCCCATAGGCTTTTTAATAGTGGAATCCGCGAGATGCAAGTTTAGAGAGCAATCATCAAAATCACGGAAATCTAGCAAATCACATAAAGTTTTGGGAATAGTAGAGACACTAGCACCCAAATTACACAAAGCATGAAACTCAAAGTCTTTAATTTTAATTTTAATAGTAGGTTCCCACTCATCATAGAGTTTTCTAGGGTAGAGACTTTCATCTCAAGTTTTTCTTCATAAGATTGCATCAAGGCATCAACAATGTGTTCGGTAAAGGCCTTATTTTGACTATAAGCATGAGGAGATTCTAGCACAGATTGCAACAAGGAAATACAACCAATCAAAGAGTAATTTTCATAATTAAATTCCTTGAGATCCAAAATAGTAGGTCTAGCAACATCACGGTTTTTATTTATTTCAATCCCACTTTCATCAATTTCATCATCAAAATCTAGAAACTCCGAATTCTTAGAACACCTTCTAGGTAAAGGAAGATAATCTTCAGATTCATTAAGATTCATATTGCAAAACAAAGATTTAATGGGGGACGCATCAATAACTTTTAGATCTTCATCTTGATTTTCATAGGGATTAGAAGAACACGCTTTAATAAAGGCATCTTTGGAAGCACGCATCCTAGCGGTTCTTTCTTTGCACTCATCAATGGAAATTCTCATGGCTTTGAGAGACTCATTGATATCATGCTTAGGAGGAATAGATCTAAGCTTTAAAGAATCAATTTCAAGAGAAATTCTATCAATGTTCCTAGCCAAATCATCAACTTTAAGCAATTTCTCTTCAAGCAAAGCATTAATTTTTTTTTGTGAATTCATAAAATCTTTAACACTACTCTCAAATTCAGAGGGCATCTTATTAAAATTTCCATAAGAGTTGTTGTAGGAATTTCCACAATTATTAGAAGGATTACTAGGATAAGGCCTAGGATTAAAATTCCCACTATAAGCGTTATTTCCAAAACTATTCCTACCAATAAAATTCACATTCATAGATTCATTATTATTCTCAAGCAAAGTAGATAAAGGCATATCATTGGGATCAAGAGGAGTATTTTTAGGAGCAAACATCTTCATAAGTTCATCCATCTTTTCACTCAAAACATTGATTTCTTCTATAGCATGCACTTTTTTACTAGAAGATCTTTCGATGCCATTGAGAATAATTAGCCATAATATTATCAAGCAATTTTGTAGCATCTCCTAACATAATTTCCATAAACGTGCCTCCCGCGGCCGAATCTAAAAGATTTCTAGAAGCAAAATTCAATCCGGCATAAAAAATTTGTAGGATCATCCATAAATTCAAACCATGAATAGGACAATTGCAAAGCATCAATTTCATTCTTTCCCAAGATTGGGCAACATGCTCATGATCAAGTTGTTTAAAATTCATAATATCGTTCCTAAGAGTGATGATCTTAGCGGGAGGAAAATACTTAGAGATAAAAGCATCTTTGCACTTGTTCCAAGAATCAATACTATTTTTAGGCAAAGATGAAAACCAAATTTTAGCACGATCTCTAAGTGAAAACGGAAATAACTTCAATTTGACAATATTGTTATCCGTATCTTTCTTCTTTTGCATATCACACAAATCAACAAAATTGTTTAGATGAGTAGCGGCATCTTCACTAGAAAGGCCGGCGAATTGATCTTTCATAACAAGATTCAGCAAAGCGGTATTGATTTCACAAGACTCATCATTATTAAGAGGAGCAATCGGAGTACTAAGGAAATCATTATTATTGGTATTCGAGAAGTCACACAATTTGGTATTATCTTGCGCCATGGAAAGAAGTAATCCAACACACAAGCAAACAGAAAGGCAACGAGAAAAGGCAAACGGGAAAGAGGAGGAGATTGGGAAAGAGAGGGCGAATAAAACGGTAAGGGTGAAGTGGGGGAGAGGAAAACGAGAGGCAAATGGCAAATAATGTAATGCGAGAGATAGGGATTGTGATGGGTACTTGGTATGTTGACTTTTGCGTAAGCCTCCCCTGCAACGGCGCCAGAAATCCTTCTTGCTACGTCTCGAGCTTGCGTTGGTTTTCCCCGAAGAGGAGAGGATGATGCAGCACAGTAGCGTAAGTATTTCCCTCAGTTTTTGAGAACCAAGGTATCAATCCAGTAGGAGGTCACGCGCAAGTCCCTCGTACCTGCACAAAACGATAGCTACTCGCAACCAACGCGATTAGGGGTTGTCAATCCCTTCACGGTCACTTACGAGAGTGAGATCTGATAGAGATAATATTTTTGGTATTTTTGATAGATAGATGCAAAGTAAAAGTAAAGGCAAAGCAAGTAAATAAAGTGATACAGATTGATATGATGAGAATAGACCCGGGGGCCATAGGTTTCACTAGTGGCTTCTCTCAAGAGCATAAGTATTCTACGGTGGGTGAACAAATTACTGTTGAGCAATTGACAGAATTGAGCATAGTTATGAGTATATCTAGGCAATGATCATGTATATAGGCATCACGTCCGTGACAAGTAGATCGAAACGATTCTGCATCTACTACTGTTACTCCACTCATCGACCGCTATCCATCATGCATCTAGAGTATTAAGTTAAAAACAGAGTAACACCTTAAGCAAGATGACATGATGTAGAGGGATAAATTCATGCAATATGATAAAAAAACATCTTGTTATCCTCGATGGCAACAATACAATACATGCCTTGCAACTCTTTCTGTCACTGAGTAAGGACACCGCAAGATTAAACCCAAAGCCATGCACTTCTCCCATTGCAAGAACTACCAATCTAGTTGGCCAAACCAAACGGATAATTCGAAGAGACTTGCAAAGATAACTCAATCATACATAAAAGAATTCAGAGAAGAATCAAATATTTTCCATAGATAAGTTGGATCATAAACCCACAATTCATCGGTCTCAAAAAACACACCGCAAAAAGAAGATTACATCGAATAGATCTCCACAAGAGAGGGGGAGAACATTGTATTGAGATCCAAAAAGAGAGAAGAAGCCATCTAGCTACTAGCTATGGACCCGAAGGTCTGAAGCAAACTACTCACACTTCATTGGAGGGGCCATGGTGATGATGTAGAAGTCGTCCATGGAGGATGCCCCCTCCGGCGGAGCTCCAGAACAGGCCCCAAGATGGGATCTCGTGGATACAGAAGGTTACGGCGGTGGAATTAGGTTTTTGGCTCCCCCTTTGATCATACGGGGATACGTAGGTATATATAGGAGGAAGGAGTATGTCGGTGGAGCTCCGAGGGGCCCACGAGGTAGGGGGCGCACCCAGGGGGGCGCCCTCCACCCTCGTGACCTCCTCGGAAGCTTCTTGGAGTAGGGTCCAAGTCTCCTGGATCATGTTCGGTTGGAAAATCACGATCCCGAAGGTTTCATTCCGTTTGGACCCCGTTTTATATTCTGTTTCTTCGAAATACTGAAAAAGGCAAAAACAACAATTCTGGGCTGGGCCTCCGGTTAATAGGTTAGTCCCAAAAGTAATATAAAAGTGAAAAATAAAGCCCAATATAGTCCAAAACTGTAGATAAAGTAGCATGGAGCAATAAAAAATTATAGATACGTTGGAGATGTATCAGTGCGCGGTGGAGGCTGGATGAACAGGAGGCTGGAGGAGGTCGACGGTAGCCCGTGGAGGATGGAGGAGGTCGACGGTGGAGATGAACAGTATCCCGTGGAGTCCCGTTTTGCGGTACGCCACACCCCTCCCGATGAACAAGACCCCTGTTTCGACCGTAGGAGGTCTGTTTCCTCCGTTTTGCGGTACGCCACACCCCTCCCGATCAACAGGACCCCCGTTTCGATTGTAGGAGGTCCATTTCGTCCGTTTTGCGGTACGCCACACCCCTCCCGATCAACAGGACCCCCCGTTTCGACCGTAGGAGGTCCGTTTCCTCCGTTTTGCGGTACGCCACACCCGTCCCGATCAACAGGACCCCGTTTCGAACGTAGGAGGTCCGTTTCCTCCGTTGTGCGGTACGCCAGGCCTTGTTTCCATCACCTGTTCCGTCCAAGCCCTCCCGATGAACACGACCAGCATTCCGTTTCGACCCAGCCGGTTGGCTCCCACGCGTTCCGTTGCCTCCCGATGAACACGACGCATTCCGTTGCCTCCCCATGAACACGACGCATTTCGTTGTCTCCTCATGAACACGACGACGACGCTGTTCCTCCGTTCCGACCCAGCCATATACACGAGCCCTGGCCGTACGTACACATACGTGGCCATATTTTCTTTCTTGCACCCTGGCCGCTGTACGTACGTGTACATGCTACGTGCGCGCCTCTACTACGACACGTACGCGCCTCTACTACGACACATGCGCGCCTCTACATCAACCAATATATATGTACGTACATGTTCGCGACCAGAATGACAACGCTACATACGCTTCGACCAGGTGGGTCCCGACTGTCAGGCACTTCCTTGCCTGCGAAGATGTAGCTGGTGGGTCCCAGCAGTCAGGGGGGCGAATCGTTTTGGTTTTTTTTTGCCCGGACGCACTTCCTTGCGTGCGAAGATGTAGCTGGTGGGTCCCAGCAGTCAGAGGGGCGAATTGTTTTTTTTGCCCGGACGCACTTCCTAGCGTGCGAAGGTGTAGCTGGTGGGTCCCAGCAGTCAGGGGGGCGAATCATTTTTTTGCCCGGACGCACTTCCTTGCGTGCGAAGATGTAGCTGGTGGGTCCCAACAGTCAGGGGAAAACGTTTTTTTCGCGAAATACGGTGGCCCGTCCGGTGGGTCCCCGCTGTCAGGTGGAGGAATAATTATTTTCCGCGTAATAAGGAGTCACTTCCTTGCTGCGGCCGTTGACCCAGCTGGCAGCCTCTCCACGTACAGTCCACGTCCGATGAAAGTCGTTCCTTGACCACGTTGACCATGCCGCGCCGAGAGCACTAGGGCGGTGGACGACGGCGAGGCCTAGGAAGGGGACGACGTGGAGCCGGGGAAGACGCGGCAGTGGAAGCCCGCGCGGAGAGGAGTACGAGGGTTCACTGGTTCGGCTGCAGTGTGAGGCTGTCGTCACCGCAGGGCCTGGCCAGCGGTGGGACTAGTAAGGGGCGGTGAGGCCTTCGGGGCAGCACATCCAGCCACAGGAGGCAGGGCATGCGGCACGACTGGCGCTGCTTTGGGCGGCTGGAGCAAGAAGACCAGAGGTTGAAGAAGCACTACGGCCGTTGGATGGACATCGTATGGTCACTGGAGCTAGAATCGTTTATATTGACTAAGTTGACAAAGCCCTCCGTCCCCGTCAACTTAGTAGGCCCACAAGTCAACCTTCCACCAAGGTGGGTCCCAGCTAGTAGGGGGTGTTCATTTTTTTGTGCGTAATAAGGAGGAACTTCCGGTGGGTCCGAGCTGATAGCAGGGGGAACATTTTTTTCGTGAAATATGGTGGCCTGTCGGGTGGGTCCCAGCAGTCAGGGGCAAACGCTTTTTTCGCGAAATACTGGTGGCCCGTCCGGTGGGTCCCTGCTGTCAGGTGGAGGAATAATTATTTTCCGCGTAATAAGGAGGCACTTCCTTGCGGCTGTCGTGGACCCAACTGTCAGCCTCTCCACATACAGTATTCTTTCGATGAAATTCGGTCATTGATCACATTGACCATGCCGCGCTGAGAGCACCACGGCGGTGGATGACGCCGAGGCCTAGGAAGGGGATGACACGGAGCCGGGGAAGACGCGGCAGTGGATGCCCACGCGGAGAGGAGTACGAGGATTCACTGGTTTGGCTGCGTTGCCGTCGCCGCAGAATAACAGGGGGTGTGGATGAGTGGAGTGGAGGGATGGCCTGGCCAGCGGTGGGAGTAGTATGAGGGCGGTGAGGCCTCCGCGGTAGCACAGCCGGCCACGGAAGGCAGGAGCAGGCGGCACGACCGGCGCTGCTTTGCACGGCTGGAGCAAAAAGATCAGAGGTTGAAGAAGCACTACGGCCGTTGGATGGACATCGTACGGTCAGTCGAGCTAGAATCGTGCATATTGACTAAGTTGACAAAGCCCTTCGTCCCTGTCAACTTAGTAGGCCCACTATACTGGGTCCCAACTAGCAGGGGGGTATTCATTTTTTTGTGCGTAATAAAAAGGCACTTTCTTGCGTGCGAAGATATAGCTGATGGGTCCGAGCTGTCAGCGGCGGTAACATTTTTTTCGCGAAATACAGAGGCCCTTTTGGTGGGTCCCAGATGTCAGGTGGAGGAATCATTATTTTGCGCGTAATAAGGAGGCATTTCCTTGCGTGCGGTCGTGGACCCAGCTATCGGCCTCTCCACGTACAGTCCACTTCAGATGCATGTCGGTCGTTGACCATGTTGACCAGGCCGCGCCAAGAGCACCAGGGCGGTGGACAACGGTGAGGCCTAGGAAGGGAACGACACGGAGACAGGGAAGACTTGGCAGTTGTTTCCCATGTAGAGGGGAGTACAACTATACAAGGGTTTACTGGTTCGTCTGCCGTCGCTGGAGAATAACAACAGGTGTGGGACTGTGGGTGAGTAGAGGGATGGCTAGGCCAGCGATGGGAGTATGGTGGGGCGGTGAGGCCTGCGCGGCAGCACAGCCAGCCGCGGGGAGGAGGGAGCAGGCAGTCCCGCTGGTGCTTGTTTGAGCGGCTGGAGCAGGAAGAGCAGAGATTGAAGAAGCACGACGGCCGTTGGATGGACATCCAACAGTATACAGGCCATCTGTGGAAAGCCTCAAATATGTGGAAAATAGCATACAGCCCATCTACCATTATTTCAAATAATTTACAACCCATTTTCTAATTCTTACGGGTTTTTTGGAGCCCATATTCTTTTTATTAGCATTACAGCCCATATTGTGGCCATGGTTAAAAAATTATACGAAATTTTGCATATGTCGGTGCGGTCTGAACTGTTTTTAATCCTGAAATTTCGAGTCACATTCAGACTGATTTTAAAAATAAATGTATATCAATATAAAATCCAATAAATTGTCCATGCATAAAAATCAATGCAATTTAAAATCTCAAAATGAAAAAAAGATATTTGAAACTAATTGCCGGTTTGATGTGTTTTAAAAATGTACAGCCCATTTCTCATTACTGATAGGCCATTTTCTCGGCCAGCCGAATGAAGCTCTCCTCGTCTTGAAAGATTTGCAGCCCAACAGGCTTGACAAAGCAGCTTACTTGACAAATCACAAAAAACTGGGCTAGCCATTTTCAGAAAGAAAAAAAACTACTGGGCTGGTCTGTGGTAAACATAAAAGAAAAGGTTGTCTAGACAGGCCGGAGTGTCCCACACAGTCCAGTTGACACCCTGCTTCCGTCTCAAAAACAAATTAGATAAATGCCAGTCCAATTATGGCGATTCATAAAAATGCCTCTGCAATTTCCAAACTTTGAAAAATGCCACTGCTGTTTGCAAACTTTGAAAAACGCCACTCCAGACTTCGAAAAATGTCACTAGAAATGGCATGAAATGGCATTTTTCAAAGTTTGGAAATTGCAGTGGCATTTCTCGGATACACCAGATTTGGAGTGGCATTTATCAAATTAACCCAAAACAAAAATAACTGGGCGAGCTGCTGGGTCCCTGGTGTCAGTCGCTCGTTGTGCAATTCTCTCGTTTATTGACTACGTTGACAATGGCATGGGACCCAGATGTCAGAAATCCACTAGGAGGAGCCATTTTTTATTGGCTTGAAATAAGGAGGCACTTGCTTGCGTACTGCCATGACCTTGTTGGGTCCCTGCTGTCATCCTCTCCACGTACAATCATCTCCTGATTGTGTACGCGTCAACTTGCTAGGCCCACAAGTCAGCCTCTAAACCCATGGAGGACAAATACAACCCATTTAAAAAAATAACAGCCCATTTCATACGTTCAAACGGAAAGTTCAACATGCAGAGCAAAATAACAGGTCTCATCCACATATAGAGTACTAAACTTCCACGTTGACAACCATCATAGCCAAGTTAACTATCTACTCCCACTAATACTCTAGTAGCGTACAAGTACTAACTTACTCTTAGCTAACTAGACAATGCCAGCCGCCATCTATGGTACACGCTAAACACCGGCACCGGCGTCCTGCGCCTCGCCTCGGACTTGCCAGAGGTGCGATAGGGCGCGTTGCTCGCGCGCGTTGGCCCTTTCCATGCCGGCGTGGTCCACCGAAGCTTCGGCTTCCAAGCGAGAAACCCACTTGACGAGCTGGTAGTAAAAATCGGCATAGCGAACACGTGCGTGCCCGACAGCCTCCAGGGCTATTTGCCGGGTGCCAGCCTCCACGTAGTCGGCCCAGTTGCGGGCGCTCTGCTCGCGACTCAGAGCGTCGGTGCTTTGCTGCTCCATGTCCCGCTTGTGACGCAAATCGGCGATACACTGCTCCTCCGCCAGGCGGTCGCGCTCCAACAACTCCTGCTCCTCCGCCATGCGGTCGCGCTCCAACAACTCCTCGATCTGCGCATTGCCATCTAAAGATAGATAGAATGGCTCCTCCCTCCGTCTGCCTTCCCATGAAAAACCGAACACTAGTTTCGGCGGTGACCGCCTCCGGCGTTGCCTACCGCGGACGGGCGGGGCAGTGCAGACGTGGCGAGCGACGTCGGGTCGGTGGGGGCTTATGAGGATATGGCGAGTCGGGTCACGGTGGCGCCGGAGAAGGCCGGGAAATAGTACTTATAGGGGGAAGGTAGCGGGACGGTCATCGGAATTCAATGCATAATGGCTTAGCGCACCAGCTGGCCGTGGAAAACTAGGGAAACTGAAATTATGACTGTGTTGTCCCGTCCCGTATGGGTCGCACGCCGGCATGGCGGTCAAACGAGTGCACTCGAATCATCTCCCTCCTTGTCAATAATGATTCCACAGATTTAAAAAGCCCGCAACAATTAAAGCGTATTTTTTTCGCATCAGTTAGCTGCCTTAATTACGGCCGGCTGCATGCAGGCACTCAGAGTCGCTCGCAGGCAGTACGTGAAGCAGCATGCAACGAGTCACAACCGAGGGCACGCATGCAGCCACTTAAATTGCTGGAATTAATTAGGCTTAAACTTCTGCATGCCGTTAATTATTGCCATGCCTTGGTCTTGCTGCTTTGCTCACGGGACTAATAAACCCGGACGGAGGGAGTACCTTGGTTGGTGAGAGGTTTGAATTAAGCCCTGCAAACCGGAAATGAGGTACTAGTAATGTTGATTTTTTGTGTAGGATTATCCTATCCTTTCAGTACTGTAATGTCGGTGATTACGTGTCTTGTAACCGGATCTTTATTTTATGAACGAGAAACGTATTACCTTGCAAAAAAGGAAAGGAGGTACTAGTACGTGCGTGATCTGCTATTTATTCGTGTAGGATCGAGTAGGTCGTTTCTTGAATTGAGCCCTGCAAACCAGAAAGGAGGTAGTACGTGCGTGATCCGCTATTTATCCGTGTAGGATCGATAGTGTAGCTTGTCAGTTTCTTCAGAGGTAGGGATTTTTATCCGTGTAGGATCGATAGTGTAGCTTGTCAGTTTCTTCAGAGGTAGGCATTTTTATTCAAAAAACTGTCACTTCGCATCTTGCGTCGCAAATAAAACTGCCAGGAGCACATTTGTAGGCTAGCTAGTGATCGATCAGTAACTTGTAAACACTGAGCGAACAGAAATAAGTAACTGTTAATGCATCTCAATGATTCACAGATCATATACAAATATGTAGCTCCAAAAGCAAAGATCATCCACTTCGGATCTTGCATCGTAACTAAAACTAACTAGTACGATTCCCATACATAAGATCAACGTGTTAATGCATATCAATGATTCACAGATCATATACAAATATGTAGCTCCAAAAGCAAAGATCTAGAAAAAACAACTGTTTTTCCTACTAACATGGATGCTTCTCTTGGCCAACATTCAGTACAGACTGAAAGACAAATTTGTTTGTGAAGTCTACAATTCCTCTTGCAAACGTAAGTGGTTTCACCAACAGCTGGAACCATGAGAATGAACCACACATGATGGAGGAACATCCACTGCAATATGATTTGGTCTTCTCTCGATCACACCGTGAGACTATTTTCAGAATATAAACTTTAACTTAGGGAAAATGATGCCCATTGTATAATCAGACCAAAGCAATGAAGCACCTAGTGTTGGCCAGTAAATAGTACAATACTCCTTTTCTGCAGTCCATGAAGTTACTATCCAATCTTTGTGTCTATTTTCAAATGGCACTGCATGCAGTGACTATACTATTCTCTTGTGCAGTTCAACCAAAATTGCGGACACTTTGTTTGTTTGCCAAATAGCAACGGGCAGACATCTCTGTCTGCACAAATATCAAGCAGCTAGTAAACATATACCACACCATGTTCGCAGTGATGGAAGAGGTGAAATCGATACAACCGAAATTGAGCATCCAATCATTGAATCCTGTCCTGCACCTCCAATGTAGGTCCACCCTGCCAATAAATTCACATGCAAACCACTAGTATTACTATCTAATGACAGTACAAAAAGAGTAGCAAGATAGTAGCAAACCATGTACCTTCGTAATGAACAGCTCATAGTGCCACCAATTGGATATAAAGGTTTGGAAAAAAACATGCTCCTAATGTTGAACCAGTTGGACTTTTTGTGCAGTTCCACTAAAATCAAGCATTCCTGTTTGCATAGATATTGAAAGTGTGATTACTATAAAAGTGGCACTAGTTGAAGCATAGACTCACAAATATAAGCATTCCAATTTCTTAATGGGAAAAGGTAGCAAGACTGTCTCTAACCACCTGTTTGAAGGAATAAATAAAGCAACTACAGCTGATGTCAGGAAGGCATACATAGTTTTTTGTGAAAAACTGAGCCATTCCTGACCTTTCCTCTTCTTTTAAGCAAATTTTGTGCAGTTCTACTAAAATAAAATGCCATCACCGCCTTGACAATTCAGTGACACTGTACAAAAGGAAATGACTTAACATTACATCATGATGTCGGGTATGTAGTCGACAGGCATTAGAGACAAACATACAGACCTCCTCCGATAACATAATGAACATTAATTTTAACAAAGGTGTGACTAGCTTTACCGGAATAATTTGAGTGAACTCTACACCATCTGTTTCTTAATATAAGACGTTTTCGCGGTTCAATTTAAAGTACCCAAACGTCTAGTATTTAGAAAAACAGGTAGTAGTTTTCTTGAGCACATATCTGGGAAAGCTTGCCACACTTTATTTATGTCCATACACTAATGCAACACCATTCGAATACTACAAATATACACTAATCCAATGGCTAGTGCAACAGTAGAGTAGTTAGTTTATTACAGGGTACAGTACAATGGTTTTACTGAACAAATTTCAATAAACTCTAGCACTGGAAGGTTTCTATAAGAATTAACAATACAAAATGTAAAGGTAACAAGTTTCAGCATTGGTATACTAGCTGTGCATGAGCATTAAACCAAATACAGAAGTCTGAAGGTAACTAGCATTATTAACTAATGACAGTATAAAAAATTGCAAACCATGTACCTCGAAGGTAAATATCATTTCGAACTCGGGGGAACCTTAAAAATTGCTATCCCAATCTTGATAATCGATCAAACATAAAAACTTAATCAAATGAATCAAGAGAACAACCGGAGGAGGAGGTGCCCACTCTTGACCTTTCCTCTTGTCGTCATAATTGTCTGTGCAGTTTAACCAAAATAAAATGACATCAGCGCCTTGGCATTTTGGTGACACTGTACAAAAAATGTAACTTATCTCATGAAAGTGAGGTATGTAATCTATAAGCATTAAAAGTGCAAAAATCTGAAGGTAGTAACAAGTTTCATCGTTGGTATACTGGCTGTGCAACATCATTAGAATGCCTTAGCTGAAAAATCTTTAATACATCCACAATCAACAGCTAACCCTGAAATAATCCAGTGACATTAAATGGCATTGCTTAAATTTATCGTTGGCATTAGACTGAGAGCGGCATTAGTTAAATGTGGCATCACTTTAGCAGTAGCATTGCTTGACTTGACTGCTGGTGTTATACTAACGACAAAAAAGTGGCAATAAGAGCATGGGAGGCCCGTTCGGACAGTGGGCGCACCAGTATGATGTACCTCCACAAACGCAGAGTGGTGAGGGAGGTATGGTTGCCCAGAGCAACAAATATGCAGGCATCATATGTGGATTACGTCCCATTTTTGTTCTCTTTAGCCACCTTTTTCCTATGCGAGGACAACAAACCAATCAACCTGGTCATTCTCTATTGCGTTGTCATGCCTTTCTACCCTTCTTCAACCAAGAGACACGAGACTCGTTCCTTAGCTACCGATTTTCCCCTTTTCAACCTAGATGCGGGTTCGATACCTACTCTCTTGGACAGTACAGTCTCCCTTCCTTTCCTTATTCAACCCAGACATGGATTAGTCTGCATGAAGTAGGGTTTCCTTTAATAGTGCAAATTATGGTTTTCGTCTGCGTGGCCAGCAGAGCAGAGGATAGCAAATTGGGAAGATGGTGGAGTGGAAAAAGATCCACATGCAACGACGTGCCAGATGGGGCAATAGAACAAGGGTATGGTTCGAAAAGAGGTAGCATACCTGAGAGTCGGCGGGAAGTGGCTTCGCTCGTGGTCGTCATCCTCCGCACACACTACGTCAGCGAGCTTGGGGACGGAGGCCATCCCGCACAGGCACTAGGTCTGAGAGGACGGCCTTGTCGTCAGTGCGTGACCTCGCTCGCCGATGACGAGTGCGTCAACGTTGCACGTCCTTTTCTTCCCCGGCGGATCTGTGACCACCGGTGAGCAGGGAGAGAGGGCCCGTCTTTTTTAGATCTGGAGAGAGGGTGGTAGTGTGAGAAGCAAGTGGGCAGCCCTTGGCAAGAAAGCGCTGAAGCTCCAGCCTATATATCTTTTTTATACTACTAGTACTGGAGGTGTAGTAGTGGTAGAGTAGTTTATATTTTCTCTGCGTACAGTACCAGTTAGTCATGCTTCAAAACTGAACGACACACCACTAAAAAAATAAAGGTCGATAACTAATGCGGCACCTCGGGCCAACGCGGCCAGATCGCATTTTGCACGAGAAATTACACACCATGTTTCGTTGACATGTGGTACCGTTCCAACATATTAGTGAGACGACAACGAGTAGTAGGAGTATTTCCGAACCAACGTGTAGGCCGGGGCGCCCCTTCGTGAACCGTGGCAAACTGGCAATCGTCCACCAACTCTTCACCTTTCCCTCTCAATTTGGAACTGCTGTCGCACGCTCTTCCTCTCCCTCCTCCATTTTCCTTCAGCCCTTCACCCTTTCTTCTGCCATTGTTCGACCGTCTTCTCCTTGGAGGGAACAGGACGGAAACGACCCCGTTATTCTTCCCCCGATCTAAAAGATGACATGGTGGAGGAACTCATTGATCGGTGCGACATCATCACCTCGGCTAGCAGGTTCGTTCAAGCCCATTCTCGACTCAACTAATAACATCATTACAGGGAACCCAAGAGTCAAGGAGCGGTTTGATCTCCCCTATCTTCTTCGGCGTGACCCTGATGACTGGCGCCGTCACGATGGAGGCCTCGCCCTGTGCAAGTTGATGCCATTTGATAATGGTACGTACGATGTTAAGATGCCATCGCTTAGGGCAAGGCTTGGGCAGGCACAAATGGAGATTGGGTTGTTTACATTGGGTCCAACTGCGAGTGGGAACTTGTGAATGTGTACACTCATGACCGGATTCCACTTCCAAGAATCTCAGCAGGCTGCCCAAAGGTTGAGCACACCGGTATTGTATGCACGTTCAAATACAATCATGGTGACTGTCTTCTATGAAAGATAGCAATTTTTCAAGTTCCCACCTGCTCTTGGAATTACAACAACTATGAAGTTGTTGCTATCTTTGACAAGCTTGTTGCCGTCGTTGCTGGTTTGACTCGATGGACATTGCTCGAAAATCAGTTTCTGTACACGGATGAGTACTGTGATGCAATTCAATACGAGGGCCTTGTGTTTGCTGCCACCACTCGTGGCACTGTTTTTGCATGGAATCGTTGTTTTGGTACGTTTGTCTTCCACCATAATTATAATTGTTTCATCCACATGCATGCAGGTTAGCAAGTTTCCCTTTACTAATTGACCTTCTTCTTGTGTTTCCAAGGTCCTGTGAATATTCCACCACCTATACTTGAAGATTTTTAAAACCAAGGGGGAGATGATGATGGTGATGATCACGAGCATGAGGACGAGCAGCGCCCATATACTATTTGGTGCCTGGCAACTAATTCCGATGGATCACCTCTTCTCATGTGTATACATCCCACTGATGATGTTACTGCTAAGGAAGCAGGTGTAGTCTCCCATGGTCGCACTCTCCGGACCTATTCCAATACCCGTTGCATGGTATTCGGGATGGATACTAGTGTGCTAGCACCAACTCCTTCTCCCTGGTACATAATTGATAGTCTTGGAGAAAACTCGCTCTTCCTTGGACAAAACTATCCAATGATGGTGAAAGGCGATCCAGCTGCTGTTGACACAATGTTACTACCATTTATGAGAAGCAACTGTGTCTGTACCTCGGACATTTGGGTGGTTCCCTACCCTGGTACTGATATAGTAGGCCGCTTCAGCCTGGATGATTAGTCCTGCGTTGGTCTCCAGATCAACAATGGATGGCCCGTCCCAGAGAATCACTTGTGGTTCAAAGCAAGCGTTTCCAATGCCGAGGAATGGTTGAATTGAAGTTCATTTCATTGCTTGCTATTTGTTGTGTGGTGAAAACTTTAGTATTTATAATGTATCCTCGTTGTCGATGTGGGTTGATGACCTATTGTACTATGTAATAAAATGATATGCCTGTGATAAACTTCCTAAATTTATGAATGGCTTTCGAGTTGCTTCTATGAGTGAGTGGTGCGACGAGGCAAAAAAAATATTTTCCGAATACATAATTGTACGTGCATTGCAACAGGTTATCGGATGAGGCCAATCAACAATAGTAGTACACTATTTGTACTAGCTTCACATGCTTCGCGCGTCGTGCGGGTGTTTTTACTATAGCCATATTGTACATAACCAGCACCTCGAATCCTCGATACTAGTACTATATAGTAAGTAGTAGGAGTAGTAGAGTGGCATGGGCCAGAACAAGCATTCACGTCGAGGAGTACGGCATGCGCCACCAGCACGACTTCCATCTGACACCATATTTCTTGGAGTCCGTGCTAGAGCAATCTCTTCAACCTCATCGTTTCTCTAACTCAGCCATCACGCGGTGGGCGAGGTGGGGGTTTGCCGATAGTCAGTTTCCTTAACTGTGGTCCCACTTGTAAGGCCAACTGCAACGCACGACCCCAAACAGACCTCCGTTTTGCATGAACTCCAACGATAATTTTGACTAGAAAAGCAAGACCAACGAAAACAAGAACCACAAGAATACATTTTACTACTCCTGTAAGTTGGATTAGTGCCTTCTCAATGCATTCATTGTTGATCTGCGGAGGCTCGATCTTGCGTGCTTCTTTCTTCTTCGAGTGTAAAGAAGTAGACGTTGCTTCCTCGCATCTAGTCTCATGTCTAGCCTCTATTCTAGTACTCCATCTGGTCCGTTTTTCTCTGCGTCTAAGCAGCAACACGCATACCAAGTAGGAGTATCACCAAGTGCACTAATCTCATCTATAGCCTCTGTGCTAGCTAAAAGTGATAGAACATCTACTAAATTGCGCTCTATCAATATATGGATGTACTCTTCTTCCCAATACAAAAACTTGCATCCATTCTACTCCCTCCGTTGCACAATACATGCCTTCTATTTGTCAAAATATATATGTATCTAGACATGTTTTAGTATATAGGTACATCCATTTTTGGACAAATGGAAATCAAGTATTTTGGAACGGAGGGAGTACACAATAAATTTTTTAAGTTAGCACAACTAGTCTAATCCGAGAGCACAACCGAAGATTTGGTTGGGTTCTTCCTCCTTTTGCCAACACGTGGGACATCCATCATCCAGGTCGTGTCATGAAAGAAAATAGAGTGGTAGTTGAAGCCACGAGATGTGCATCTTGGGTTAAACTGTAAATAGAATCTTACTACTCTTGAATAAGTCCAAAAGCGGCCACCAAAGATCTTTCTTAGATTTTTTTTTCATCACCAGCACGTCGAGGTGAAAGATGTGCAAGTTCAGTGGGTCCACTTGCGTTTTCACTGACATGTGGGACCGCATGTGAGCAAACAGATGATGGGCTCCATGCGTCCGCTGGCTGGCTGAGAAGAGAGATAGAGGAGGGCTGAGCACGGACTGCAGGAAATTTGTTCTACGTACCTCAATATAGGCTCGATATAGTGGGGTGGCATGGGCCATAACTAGCATTCACGTCCAGCAGTACGACACATGCCACCCACACGAGTCCCATTCGACACCAATTTTCTTGGAGTCTGTGCTACATCCATCTCTTCTCCCTCTTGTTTTCTCAGCCATCATGCGGTGGGCGGGGTGGGGGTTTGCCGATAGTCGGTTTGCTCAACTGCGGTCCCACTTGTAAGTGAAAATGCAACACCGCACGCATTCCCGCTTGAGCGGCGTGCCGGACCAACCATGTGGGGTGCGATGCAAACACGACAGGCTTTTCCTTTTGAACTTGTAACTTGTAAAATTTGGTTCTGCTCCATGGCGCGATCGATAGATAGAAAATAACGATTTTGCCTAGAGTAATGAGAAGTTTGGTTCTGGCATGCATGGAGTACGTACGAAAATTATGAAGTTGATGCGAAAGGTAAGATAATTACTGTAGTATCATATACTACTACATGGATTTGACGGAAAGATAAAAATATATACGGATCCATCAACGACATCCTCACGCCCTAGTGCGCCGGGTCACCAACCAACGTGTGAGGAGCAGCGGCGTTGGCGGCGAGCTCAACGTGCTTCTGAACAGTGCCGTCCAAGGTTGCCCTGTGGTCCAAGAAGGCCAGCGTCCTATCGTCCTCCTCTTGCATGTAGTAGTCCTTGTGGACGATTTGCGTGTAGACGTGGGTGATTATGTCGATGGTGTATTGCTGCGCCAAGCGCTGCCCGGCGAGCGCGACCTCAAGGTGGACATTCTCAGGCGCGACAGCGGGCAGTCGCAGGGCCACCAGTGTGTCGAAGAGGTTGTCACCATAGCGGCCGTTGAGGGTGGCAGGCATCGTAGAGCCTGGGCGCGACGGCTGGAGGCTTATGTCAAAGTCGTCCGTGAGCTTCTTGACGACGGTGAACTTGTCGAGGAAACCGATGAGGACCTCATTGAACAAGGAGACGAAGCTATCGTCCAAGCGGCCCCTCGCCCTGGTGGCCTCAAGCAATACTACCTGGAGACGTTCCTCATTGCCGGGCCATAGGCCGGTGTCGTGGACCATCTAGCACAGCTGGCTGATGCTCACGCTCATCGCCTCCATGGGTCTAGCTTAGCTTCTAGTCAACTGATCTTGCGATTCAAGTGATCACTCTTGCCCTTGGTTAGCGTGCGTAGGTGCGTAGGATTTCGTACTACTCCTCGGCCCTCTATTGCACCTGCCTTTGGCTGTATGATAGGTGGGCTAGCCACCCCATGGGACCACGTGTCATTCACCCAAAGGCAGTTGCCGTAAGTCAATGAAGCTGCGTCCCCCTCTGTGCCGGTGCAGTATAGTCATCTCACCGGACCTCTAGTTGGGGCCAAAGGAGAGAAGTTTGATGTTTACTGGTTTATTGGTCCCCTTTGCATTTTGCGCCAAGTTTTGACCTTTGATTTAACTAATAAAATGTTAATGCATGTAAACAAAAATGTTGTGTAAGTCACATTATGAAAACCAAATAATCCCAAAACACTTAGGCACGGTGCATTAACTCCCTCCTTGTTTCTTATTTCGTGACATATCAACCAATGAGAGATGTGGGTTGTGCATGCTTTCAATGACTTGAGACTACCAAACATGACATGCAATGTTTAGTTCATTGCATGTAATCCTATTAATACTCTAGTTAGCAAAAAAACATTAAGTTCTCTCGCCGATAGGAAAAAAACACCATGCATTTATTTATAGAGGGAGTAGTACATTTTTTGTGACATGCATTACTAGATATTACTAGTCAAATACTAAAATCCAGATGGACGTGGTAGTACTCCTAAATCCAGACGGTGGTGCTACTAGTACTAGTAGTAGTACTACCAATGCAGTAGTAGGAGTACTAGCAATGTACTACCCGTTGGTCAAATTATTACGTGCTGCTCCTCACAGTGAAGTGACAAGAGCCTGCGCCGGAGATGACACCTGAGTAGCGCCATGTTCGGCATACCATAGTCAGCCTCACCGTCTGCAGTCACTATCATCATGGCTGTAGAGTTAGCCTGCTTACAACTAGCCCTGTTCGACATAATTTCCCGTGCGTAGATGCCTGTGCATTGCACGGAACACCAAGATTGGGGGTGGATGGCTCGGGCAGCGGCCATCGCGCCAGATTTTTCCACGGCCTTCTAGATGTGGTGGGGAGGAGATAAGGCTGATTGTGAGAGACAAGGAGTTGTTTGTAAATAGGGAACAAGTGCGGGCATCTTTTTGCAAAAATGGAGAAGCTTGGTTTGTATGCGTCAGATCTAGATCCGACGACTAATGGTGAAAGATGGGAGGCACAACATCATCACCAACTCAGGACCCGTTTGATTCGCAGGATTTTGAAAACGCAGGAATAGGACACGACAATATTACAAGTTTCAAACTGATATTACAAATGTTAGGAGTAATGCTGCACCTAGGAAGAGGGAATTACTAGGAAGTTTACATAAGAACTTTCGTTACTTTAGGTGGATGTAGCATTATCGTACAAACTAAAATCCACCGCCCTGACAAGTCACTAACGGGCAAATAAGTTTTCGAGTCTCTGGCCACTTGATGTTTCAAAAGCAAATTCAGCTTCTGCGGAGACTTTGTCATTTAGGCTTAGACGCTTGCGGTGATCAGCATGCCATTCATTGTTGTGCCAGAGAACGCCAAACCTCATTACCTTGAGCACACTTGCCTCCAGAACAAAGAACATGGCCAATTTAATCTCAGATGTGCTGCCTCGGTAGTCGATCAAATCAATTTCTGTAAGATGGAGATCAAGGCATTCGATGAGATTGTTATAGTGTAGCACATTTTTCACTTTCGGGTCTTTTTTTATCTGTAAAAGAAGAGAACATATTAGAGCAGCTGGCTGCATAAGATTGCCGTGTCATCAAGAGGTACCAATATCATTCGCTCATACGATAGGGTTGGCTGGCTAGTGATATTTTTTCACTCTCTCTCTCTTTCTGTTTCCTCTCATTTAACTAGGAGCACGTGAAGAGCTTGTGCATTTGTTGCCTTCCACTATGTGGCCGATGCCATATTTTGCAAAAGTATGCCACATAATACGCATCGATGTCAAATCAAAAGATTTTGGCACCGCTCTCGCGATGTGAGAGAGTTGGCACCGCTGTGCACATAGACCCACATGTATAAACAAATCAATCAAACCAACTACACCAGCCTCTCACTCTCCCAAACAAGTGTTTTTTTATTGCCTCACTCCTCTCTCTCTCCCACGCAGTGTTTTTTTCATTGCGTGAGTTAATTTGGCACCGGAGCAAAGTAGGTGATCCAGATTGGGGCACCAGGTGAGCAATGGAGGGGCATCGATGCCAAATGCATCACAAGTGAATTTGGCACATGTTTTGGCCTACATAGCCCACTTTTGTACTCCCTCCATCCCAAAATTCTTGTCTTAAGTTTGTCTAAATACGGATGTATCTAGTTACATTTTAGTGTTAGATACATCCGTATCTAAACAAATGTAAGACAAGAATTTTGGGACGCAGGGAATACTACCTCGTATTTAGTATAAAATTTTGACCATAGATTTACCTAAGAAAATGCCAATGCATGTCACTAAAAATTACACCATTTGAAATTATGTTCAAATACGAATCCAATGATATAGTTCTTAGTGACATGCATTTACATTTTGTCAGTTAAATCTATGGTCAAATTTTGATACTACAAAATTGAAAGAGTAAACCAGGATGGAGGTAGTAATTGCTCTTAGGGTAACCATAGAGTTACTGGAGTAGTCTAAGTTACTTTCCACTATGACTATCCTAGGCTACTATAGTAGTACAGCATAAAAAAGATGCATGTGATCACGTGAGAAAAAAATACTAAAAACATTTCTTTCAGTGCAGTGCGTAGATGCAGTTTTGAACACTACACTTGTCATTGTAATTTGGGAAAATTACAAAAAAATTGAGCTACATTGTGATTACCGTTTACTTATAGCAAAGAAGTTTCACCTTGATGAGTAGCTTCTCCATGCACGGAAAGCATGTAAGGAATCCAACAACTTGATCCAGATTGGGGCCGATAGATTTTAGTGCTAAGATCTTCACTATGCGCATGGACTGGGTCAAGCTTGTGGGAATCATTTTCTGGAAGACGGTCGTAAATACATCAAGAAGAAATTTAAAAATGTGAATTTCAAGAAGAGGAGAAGAAGATGAGTGTTGTACCTGAACGATTACGGATCCAATAAAGAGTTCGGAGACTTTGGCAGATGAGTACACCAACACTGTCAATTTCGGCGCGTCAATGACCCTGATTTTTGTTGGACCTTCTAGATCCGATACAAGCAATCTCTCAAGAAAAGGCGCATTCTCAATGACCATAACGTGGAACAGCTGGAGTGATTCTTCCCAATTGATGTCTTGTTGCGGGGCCAGCAATACACATAAATCCATCGGAGATTCGTCGAGGCGATGTGGAGGCTAATGAACCCGTGGATGTGCTCAATACGAAGGTACTCGAGTGCAGTATAGCTGTGGAGCAGGTGCTCCATAGCCTTCTTCAAGATGAGAACGTCGAAGAGGTCGATCTGCTTGAGTTGAGGGAGAAGAAGGGCGGGCGCGACATTAATCTGGGGAAGATAGCAGGCGCGGCACAGCATTGGCGTGAGGCGGAGCGCGGACGGTGGCAAAGAGTGACATCATCCAGCTTCATAGCTGAGCTCCTCGAGCTGATCTAGGGAGGGGGATAAGAACCACTCGTCGAACTTGGGTTGGACCTTGCAGTTGGTACTGAACATGCGGATGTCAAGGCGTCTGGCTGGCCCAGGGTGCGATGAAAGGATCTTGGAGACTGCGGCCATGCGTTTGCAATCCCCGTCGCAGAGGCAGCTGTCGACGGTGAGGTTGAGGGGGACGCAGCGCCAGAGGGGGCGCCACCGCCGGGAGAGCAGGGCGGTCCGCACGGCAGATTTGGTGGGTAGGAGGCTGATGATGACGAGCAGCATGTCGTCGGGGAGGCTGCTGATGAAGTCCAGGCTCGCCGGATGCGGTTTTGGCTCGAGCTGCCTCCGCTTGTTGGCTGCCTCGCCGTCCATCTCAATCGGCGGCGACGCCGGTGTACACATGTGCTGCTGTGTGTTGTGTGCTGGGTGTGCGCGAGCGCGTCCTTCTGTGCATGCCGCCGCGCACTGGTGAATTGTGCGCAAGTGCGTCCTTCGCGCGCAAGAAGTTTGTCCTCAATGCGCCCTCAATTTACTAGCGTGTGGGGTGCTACCCCAAGTGGTTTCAACTTTGTTTACTTCACCGCGTGTCAGATGGGCCTCTAGTTTACTTATTTTCACCCACTGCCACATGGGCCAGCACACCAAGATACAGAACACGAGCTGACAACGCAGCATGTGGATTGGTTGACTGGTCAACTAAATAATATACGGAGCTATACGCTGACACAATGAGCATATAATCCGTCGGTATAGAGAGTTCGAGTGAGAGGGGAGGCCCGTGAGAGATAGCAGAGAGAGAGAGAAAGAGCTACTCCCTCCGTTCGATAATGCAGTTCCAACTTTTTTTTAAGTCAAACTTTTGAAACTTTGACCAAGTTTATAAAGAAATTACTTATATCTACAATACCAAAGATAAATGATAGTATGAAGTAAGTACATGTTGTGATGAATCTAATGATCTTCCAGATGTAAATGTTTTTCTCCACATATACCTGGTCAAACTTTTCTGAGGTTTGACTTTTCAAAACATCCATATGCTTATGGACATGATAGAGTCCCTAACGAGAGAGAGAGAGAGAGAGAGAGAGAGAGAGAGAAAGTGCGTGTGCGTGTGTGAAAGAGACATGGACAACACACGATAAAAGTAGAGAAAAAGCGTGCGTGTCTTATGCAAACATATCATACATGCATCTTCGACAACGGAGGCAAGGTGAGGAGATAGTGTGTGGTTGTTTGGAACCGAGAGAGGAAGACCCCTAGCACGTGGCCAAGAGGGGTCTGACAAACAAGGGAGAGAGGTCGAGAGAGACGTACGGAGAAAATGCAGACATGGGGAGGAGAGAGTGTATGTTTGTCATAGAGAGATCCCCTGGAGATCGTGATGGGACTACATGGGTGGGAGATCGAGTGACAAGGTGTGTGCGCGATAGAAGATGCCTCGAGAGATATCGAGATAGACGTATGGATGGAAGGAGACAATACGTGTGTTCCTGATGGCTAGCAAGAGATAATCATACTTAGGAGGGGGGAGTGCTTGCGCCAATGGCCCTGTTTGGATACTCTAACTCAGTTAGAGGTTAGAGTTAGATTCTAACCCTGAACTAACCCTGAACTAACTCTAAGTAAAGAGGTGTTTGGATGGCAGGGTTAGATGGAGCGCGGATACGGCGAGGCACCTTCACGGGCGGTGCAAGAGGGAGGGAGAGGACAAGAAGCTTCGAGGAAGTGGGGAGGGATCTACTACGAGGAGAGCTAGAGAAAAAAGTGTTTATTAGTGGCCCCGAGAAGAACTAACCCAAATAAGCACCTCTTGGATGGGTTAGTATTTTTGGATGGGTTAGATGCATCTAAACCAAACTAACCCTCCTGTTTGGATCTTTTTGGGTTAGTTGACTCCAAACTAACCCAAACTAACTCTAACCCATGGATCCAAACAGAGCCTATGATGGAGTGAGGGATTATGGTACTTAGGGGGGTGCGTGTCACATGGAGAGGGAACAAGGGCGGAGAGTGTTGGATGGGTCTATATGTATAGCGCGAGTGAGACATGTGTATGTGCGAACCAGGGAGATATAAGGTCAGTTTGGCTTGCGTCCTGAGCATCTTTTGCGTGGCCTGGGGTTGTGGCTGGATTTCATGCATGCTTGTTTGGTTGCTACCCTGTGAAAAAGAAAGCCCGCCTGGCCTGGGTTCCCTTGCACTTTAATTAGCCTGGCTGAACTCCAGACACTGCAAGTAGCCTGGCCCAGGCGACCGATTTCAAACGCCTGGCCGTGCCTGGTCGTGCGGCCACGAGGCTAACAGCAACATGGATGGATATTAGCATTAAATAATTGATGCATGGATTGATTGATGGGATGTTGATGCTTTGCCTGGCCCAGGCATGAACCAAATGCTTCAGCACCACACAAGCCTGGCCAGGCAGAAATATTTTACATCTCACGTCCACACCAGGTAGTACCGGCCATCAAGGCATGAGGGTCAGGTCACGAACCAAACTGACCATTTAAGTTTGAGAGAGATTGAGGAGCCCCGATAAGGCTGAGTGGTGCGTCAGATAGCTGAGAGGGGGAAAGAGATATTCCATCCGCTCAATAATGCAGTGCATGTAAATTTTTTAGAAGTCAAACTTTGGAAACTTTGATCAGGTTTACGCAAGTGTTATTTATATCTACAATACCAAAGATACATCATACAAAACTACATCTCATGGTGAATCTAATGGTATATGTTTGCCGTACTAAATGTAATTCTTTTTCTCCACGTACATGGTCAAACTTTGTGATGTTTGACTTTTCAATAAATCTATATGCTATGGACGGAGGAGAGTGCATCAGTCGAGACAGATCAAGTGCGTGTGAAGGAGAATGAGTAAGTGTGCAAAAAGAGTATGTGTGTGAAAGAGAAAGTGACAACAAACGATAAATTAGAGAGAGAGTGTGTTTTTTCATTTCTTATGCGAACATATCACGCATACATCTCCGAGATGGAAAAGCGAGGCGAGGAGATACACGAAGATAGCTAGTGTGTGATTGTTTGCAACGGAGAGAGACACCCCTGTAGCACATGTCCAATAGAGGTCTGGCCAACAAGGAAAAAAGGTCGAGAGGGACACATGGATGGCATGGACGCATGGGGAGGGAGAGAGGGTGTGTTTGTGATAGAGAGATCCCCTCGAGATCGTGAGGGGACTATATGGGTGGGAGATCGAGGGAGTGCGTGCGTGATAGAAAGATGCCCCAAGAGAAATCGAGATAGACCATGCACATGTTTGTGATGGAGACTAAGATTAACTAGTCATATAAATATAGGGGGGACTGCGTGTGCCTCCAATTGAGTGAGAGACCATCATACTTGGCTAGCTAGGCATGAGATTGTGTGTGTGTGTGTGCGTGTGAGATGGAGAGAGAACGAGGGAGAGAGATAGAGTTTTAGATGGGCCTATCAAGTGCGAGTGAGATATGCATGTGTATGTGTGACCCAGGTGGATGGAGAGTTTGAGAGAGGGGGGAAGAGCTCCGAGACGACATAGTGGTGCGTGAGAGAGTTACGGGCAAAGAGCCAAGGAATCTGTGTGCGTACGATGAGTGCACCCAAGATATCTAGCTTGGACTAGCTAGAGTATCATACATAGTGTGCGAGAGAGACCTATAGATGGTGTATATATGAATGCGAACTAGAAAGACCCCCCCCACACACACAGAGAGAGAGAGAGAGAGAGAGAGAGAGAGAGATGGAGAGAAAGGGAGAGGGACCAACAAGGTTTTTGTGTCGGATGCATGCGACAGAATTGAAGATTGTCGGCGAGAGAGAGTGAGAGTGAGTGAGAATAGGAGTCCGAGAGAGGGGGAGGTCGCATTTATGCATCAAAGACTGATATAAACCATGTTTCGATATAAACTTGCATTCAAATATTTAAATTGGAGAACATGTTGTCTGCAATCCACACATGAACGGATATACACGTATATCAAACAAGTTCATTAATTTGACTTTCAACATGTTCACGGAGTACTATAATACTGTACAACATGCTACTCGATTGAGGTGTTCAATTTTGGATTTAGTTCACTATTTTGACCTACTGAACGAGCTAGTTCATTGAATCGAGATATTTCATTTTGGGTTTGGTTCGCGTTTTTGAGTGGGTCAACTATTTGTCATATAGTAAATCGCTAGCAACGAGCATGTAAAAACACATTACTCCTGAGCATCATCTCTCCATCTAAAAAAGAAGTGGCAAGCTAATATTTCAAAATTTGATTCGAATCAACTTGGTAAGGTAGACGTGGATGCTCGTTCTCCCAAAATTTGAACGAACCGTTAAACATCCTCTCTGCTCGGTGGAATTCGCCCGAGCAAATAAATGGGAGACACGAAATTACCGTCCTATGTGGGACATCGAGGGTAGGTTCGTAACTTCATCCAAGCGCGCCTTCTCCTCGGCCAAAATGACATGTGCCGAATAATTCATAAACCATGGTTGGCAAAACACGCTCTCCTTGCCCGAAATAGCTCGCGCCCACTATTTCAAAACACGCTCTCCTCGCCCGAAATCGCTCGCGCCCACTATAGTTCAAAAGACGCCCTCCTCGCCCGAAATCGCCCCCGCCCACTATTTGGGGAGAAGCAAAGTTACTCTACTATCCCCGACCCTCAGTACACAGACCCAAGCCGAGAAGCCTATAGGCAAGGGTAGAACTGTAACTCTCCCTCACATTTCAGACAAATGTGTCCGTAAGACATGGTTCCACTCCCCTCCCAATTCCCCCCCGCCCGCCCCCATTCATACCTCGTGGGCGCCAAATCACCTTCTCCCCGGGAAGCTCCCTTCTCCCGAGCCGCGAAACCTCATCCCCACCTCCATGGCGCCCCCACCGCACCAATTTCACAGCCGCCTTCCTCCCTAATGCCGGAGACGCTGTCCAATTGCCGTCGTGCACTGGGCTGTGTGCCTCTTACTCCGTGCTACTGGTGCTGCCTCGACGACGGCCACATGAACCGTACCGGAGCCGATTCACCCCCGTCGTTGTTCACGGCGCCGGAGCGGCTCCAACTTCGGATCCGTCGAGAGTCCTGGCGCTGCTTCCGCGTAGCCGTCGACCGTCGCGACATCGCTCTTTCCCTGCCGCCAGTCGCCACCGCAACCGCGCCGGCCTCACCGACTCGGCAGCTGGACCTGCCTACTTCACCATGACGCCAGATAGGTCGCACCCTCATCTCCAATCACTTTATTTAGGCGTCAGTTGTCTAAATTTTTATTCTGGGCCAATCGATTCCCAATGGGAAGCAGCACCCCTCGAGGTGGTGGAGTTCCTAGGCTGCCGGTTGGCTGGTGTCTAACATAAGGGTGCGGGGCCGCAAGTTTGCCACTGAAGCAGCGCTTAGATGGCTATCTTTTAGAGTTGCATGGGTTGAAGGTACTGCCGCCGGATCTGGATGACGGGGAGTCTTTGTGGATTGGCTCGGGGGCGGCGCAACCACGACAGTGCGGTGGGGCGGGGAGCGGGGTTTTGGCCGGGGCCACGGATGGCAGAGGCAAGCTGCTCTGTCGTTGGTCGCTGGCTCTTCGGGGAAGATTCCGAACAGTGTTAGCCGGGAGGCACAAGACAGCCATCAAGCCATCCGGCGTAGATCGGACAGTACCAAAATAAAATAAAATCGTGTGACCCCAATTTAGTCTTCAGTCAATAGACGTGTGACCACTCTCGTACCTTGCTGTTGATCTCTTAGTGTATTTCTTCAGATCAAAGAGATATGTCGTTCTTAACATTATGCGTTATCTGCATCTTCAGACACACCGTCTTCCGACTCACCGCAGCTGCTCCAACAAGGGAAGCATACACCAGAAGGGAGCTACAGTCCCCACTCAACAGTTCCCTGCATCGAATGCGTGTGCCCGACATGGAGAGCCACAACAACTGCAGGGCCATCGACAAGTCAGCACATGATGCTCACTCCTATGGATGGCATCCAGATAGATTGTACCCTCATCTTACTTGTGTGCAACATTTATGGCTTTGTTATTCATCTAAGCATGGAAAATAGATCATCACATTTCACTGTATATTCATGCTGATCTCTTACGGGTCTTGTTCAGGAGTTCACGCTGTTGCATAGTTTAGCTAAGATACTTGTTCTTTACGTAACGTTGTTCCATAGTTATCATCCATCAGCCAATGCTATCCCACAGGCTGGTGATTATAGTATTATACCACTTCTAGTATTACCTATGTTATTCTTTAATACTTTTGTGTGCCATCTAGTTAATCTCGAGTACAAATAATACATATTCTGTAGCTTTCATCTGTGTTCTCCCTTTAGTTTATGAGACCTGTTGCTGCTAGTTAACCCCAGTCCTACTATTTATGTCGTCTCCTACAGGCACTCATTACATAAATCTAACTACTAGTTGTCTTCCATGCATGTCAGATATAATTGCACACACTGATATATCCACAAGAACCTCACGGAGCAATGTAAAGGCCAATAAACTTGATGTCAATGATACCCAATATGATGGAACATGTAAAGGCAGTTCTTCAGATGACTTGCAGAAAGATGATGAATCCTCTTCACCCCACAAGGTCCTTGCTCTAACTTGGCCTGTGATATGGGTACAACATGCATATAATGTCCTGGAGTGTATCTACTCTGTTGCAATGCCATGTGCTTAGCATGCTGATCATGCATGTAAATATGTCATGCCTTCCTGTTTTTCAGTACCTATTCCATTCATGATAACATGTTTTCAAATTCAAGTACTATCATTCTACTCTATCGCAATGCCATCTGCTTAATTTGGACATCATGCTTCTGAATATCTTATGCATTGTTATTCATCAGTATGTACTTCTTCTGTCTGCCATACCATGTTTTTTTACATTGAAGTGCTGTTCTAGTGCTCTGTTGCGATGCCATCTTATTTTCCCAATCATACACGTGTACTTAGTTATTTCTGTATGTATTCTGCTAGCATATAGTTTTACATTCAACTAGTGTTTTTTTTGCTGTGTTGTCCTATCGTATCCCTAGCTCTTACACCATACTCCCTCCGTCCGGATTACATGTTGCCGAAATGGATTAAAAAGGATGTATCTAGAACTAAAATACGCCTAGACCCATCCATTTTTTTCCGGATGGAGGGAATACATGTCAATATGTCATGCCTTTCTATTCTTTAGTACCTATTCCATCTCTCTACTGTCGCATGTTTTATAATTAAAGCACCATTCTTCTATACAAGGCATGCAAGGGGAAGACGACTATGTTAGAATCTGAAGGGTTACAAACAAGGCTTTTGCAAAAGATCCAAATGCCAGGAGATAATAAACCAACTCCAGTTTTTATAGATACCGCTCCAGCACAGAGAAACCCAACTCCTACTGATAATAAGCAGATTCCAGTGGCCAAAGAACTAGTCCGCTCCAGTCCAGCAAAAATATGTCAATTCAATTCTAAGAAGCGTGTGCGTATCCTTGCATCATGAAATTTTATAGCACGCTGATCATATTTTCTACATGTTTCTTACCCATCTCTCTTTTAGAAAATAAGCTTAACAGATAGAAGAATTTCTGCAATGGTATCATTTATGAGGAAAGATTCTTCCAGGAATTCTCTATGCTCCAATGTAGATGTAAGTACCTATTGTATATCACTATATTTATACATCAGCATGTATTTTGTTAATTGGCGTGAATCCAACCTTTATCTGATCTAAATTTATTTGTAGAAAAATGTATGATTAAAGGCCACAATGTTGATTTTTGTAAGGAAAACTGCCTGGTAGTTTTGCATCCTGAGCTGCATGAGTGTACTATCTCATATCAGTGGGTTTGAATACTTTGGTTCTGCAGTGGGTTTTTCAATGTTTTTTTTACTGTGTTGTCCTGTCGTATCCCTAGCTCTTACATCATACTCCCTCCGTCCGGATTAAATGTCGCAGAAATGGATAAAACTGGATGTATCTAGAACTGAAATGCGCCTAGACCCATCCATTTATTTCCGGATGGAGGGAATACATGTCAATATGTCATGCCTTTCTATTCTTCAGTACCTATTCCATCTCTGTTGTAGCATGTTTTATAACTAAATCACCATTCTTCTATATAAGGCATGCAAGGGGAAGACGACTATGTTAGAATCTGAAGGGTTACAAACCAAGTCTTTGCAAAAGATCCAAACGCCAGGAGATAATAAACCAACTCCATTTTTCATAGATACTGCTCCAGCACAGAGAAACCCAACTCCCACTGATAATAAGCAGATTCCAGTGGCCAAAGAACTAGTCCGCTCCAGTCCAGCAAAAGAATGTCAACTCCATTCTAAGAAGCGTGTGTGTATCCTCGCATCATGAAATTTTATAGCATTCTGATCATATTTTTTACATGTTTCTTACCCATCTCTCTTTTAGAAAATAAGGTTAAACGATAGAAGACTTCCTCCATTGGGATCATATTTGAGGAAAATATCTTGCGGGAATTCTCTGTGCTCCAATGCTGATGTAAGTACCTATTGTATATCACTATATTTTTACATCAACATGTATTTTGTTAATTGGCGTGAATCTAACCTTTATCTGATCTAAAATTAGTTGTAGCAAAATGTTAAAGGCGCCAATGTTGATTTTGGTAAGGAAAACTGCCTGGTAGTTTTGCATACTGAGCTGCATGAATGTACTATCTCATATCACGCACATTACTGAATTGTAGTGCTTCTCTGGTTGCCCATTCATTCATTGTGTCAATGTTGCTTTCGTACTACCTTACCTGGCTGATAATAGCTATGCCAGGTTGTGTTAATTTGGTGTAGGCTTGTTGCCCAAACGTTCATTGTGTCAATGTTGCTTTCCTATTATCTGACTTGGCCAATGATAGCAATGCTAGTGTGTTAATTTTGTGCAGGCTGCTGAAGATAAGAAGACAAACTCTGAAAACAACAAGGCAACCCCATTGTTTCTTTCCAGTAAATCTAGGCCAGGTAATATGGCAATAACTCATGATTAATCTGTTTGGTTCTCGTCCTAATTTATGTTATGATGTAGTGGTCGAGACACTCTCCACTATCAATAATACAAGCCTGCCAAAATCGCCATCTGAATCTGTTCAGTATCCTCTGTCTCGAATGCAACAAAATAAATGTATGTTTGTGAACCAATTAATGGCTGAAGCAATGATGGAAATGGTGGATGAATCAGAGGTGCAGAGTCGTGCGACACAACAACTGATCAATGTTTTTAGAGACAATGTACCAAAGCAGCAAGAACTTGCCCATATGCTTATGGGCGTCATCTGTGCTGAGGTTGCAGATTGTGACGTTGTAGATGGTTAGGTTCTGCTCATTTATTTGCACTGGCATCAATCTTTGATTGCCTAGTGGATGTAATTTCCTGTAATATATGCTGGATGTGCAACGTTATTCCCTGTATATCGTACCTTTGCTTGATCGGTTTTGGTCCTGTGCATAATTGCTCGTCGTAATGGGCTCAAATTATCTAATTTGGCCTAAAGACATGTACGAACTTTTGTGGGCCCATTAAGTTAATGGGCCGTTACTAGGCCAAAAGTTAATGGTCGGCCCTCTTACCTCCCGGGTCGTTAACAGGCCGACATCAAAGCGGGCAACAGGTGGCCCCAATTTATTTCACGGGCCGTTAACAGGCCGTTACTAAGTTTGGGCTACATATGGCCCAACTATACTGTAGGCCTTTAGCAGGCCGAAAGAGACAACGGGCTTGTACTAGACCATGAAGACCATGGGCCGCTAAGAGGCCAAAAGTCATATCGTATTGTAAATGGCCCAACTGTGTTGTGGGCCTTTAGCAGGCCGAAAGAGAAACCGGGCTGGTATTGGATCATGAAGGGCATGGGCTATTAAAAGGCCAAAACTAAGGTCCGACTACAAATGGCCCGACTCAATTATGGTCCGTTAACAGGCCGAAAGGCACACAGGGCCGGGAATTGGCCCAACACTTAAATGGGTCGCTAAAAGGCCAAAACTCAGGTCCGACTACAAATGGCCCAACTGATTTATGGGCTGTCAACAGGCTGAAAGTGACACCGGGCCAGAAATTGGCCCAACACATAAATGGGCCGCTAAAAGGCCGAAACTCAGGTCCGACAACAAATGGCCCATCAGATTTATGGGCCATCAACAGGCTGAAAGACACTCCGGGCCGAAAATTAGCCCAACATTTAAATGGGTCGCTAAAAGGCCGAAAGATGTACATCCTGAAAATTGGCCCATCCATTAAATGGGCCGTTAACAGGCTGAAATCTCATCGGGCCGATATTGAGCCCAAATATATAGCGGGCTGTTAACGGGCTCGAACTGACGATGGGCTGCAATGGTGTCAAATCTTTAATGGGCCATTGACGGGCCGAATTGGCACATCTCGTATGGGCCGTGGGCTTAAATGGACCTGACACAAGTAGGCCTTATATGGGCTGGCCTGCTAATTTTTACTGGGCCGACCTTTTTCACCGGAATGCGCCATTGTTGGGTCGTGCCACGTGTTAACCTATCATAGGCGCCTCCTGTCCAATGAGTGGATGACATCTGTCCCAACGGTGAGGCAACACGTGTTTCCTGCGGCCAATGATGATTTTACACGTGGAAAATCCCCATTGGTCCGGGCTGTTAACGGGTTATCGGATCCAAAACCTGACCCGATAGCTTAACGGTGTTCCGTTAAGGTGGATGCCACGTGTCGGTCACCCTTGACGAAAGCACTTCTGTGACGGGCGATTTATTGTCATGGAAGTGGACACTTCCGTGATGATAATTTTGGTAATGTCATGGAACACTTCTACGATAGCACATGTATGACTATCTTGATTCTGTCATAAAATCGTCATGGATGTACATGCATGACAAAAAGCGCAACCTACTGTGACAAACACGTATCATCATGGAAGTGTATTTTTTTTGTAGTGTCTGGAGCTCGTCTTCTTCGACCGTGTAGGAGTTGGGTGTTGGTTTGAGTGCTCTCAGCTGTGCGATGGGTCGATGTTCTGTGATGGTTTGATCATGACGACGAGGTGCTGGGGTAGCGACGGTGTGACCCAGACTATTCGGCCAAATCCGATGGTTGGGTGGGAGTTGTGCGACGGTTTGGATGAAAATCCTAGTCGACTTTGTTGGAGCTGGTGACGGCGGCGCTCGTGGGTGTCGTTTCCCTCCTTGGAGGCGTCGCCAAGGTGTGTCGACATCTCCCCTTCTCGGTCGGGTTGTGGTCTCCGGGCGAAAGCCTTGGTCCGTTGCTGGACCGGCGATGGCGACGTCTTGGCGTTGTTACTCTATTGAGAGCATCGCAGGTGAAGACCTGGCTTTGAGGTCTTGTGGTGTGATTCTCTGGTGCTGCCACTGGCCCGAGTTGATCTTCGTGGGTGCTATGTACATAGTTGCCGATGCTCCCAAGACGATGGCGTTATCGAGACCGACCGAGTCCCGCTACCCACTCGTCGTCTCCTCTTAGGCATTCAAGGGTGGTAGTGCGTTGGCGAAGGGAGTCCAGCTGTAGTTGTTGCTCTTGTGGTGATCGGCATTTGTTGTGACGCGGCTGGATGATTGGTTTAGGGCAGACCCTTTTGTGTTGTGTTTGCAATTGTCGTGGTGGCTAATCTGTTGATTAGCTTGGTTGTGGTGTTCTTGCTACACTTGTTGTTCACAATAAGTTGTAGTGTCTTGTAATTCAACTTATGACTTCTATAAAAATATGGTACGTCTAGGCGTACCCTAAAAAACCTTGTGAACAAAGTTTTTCATTTTTTATTAGGGAGAATTCAGTGATATTTATCTCTTCTCTACTACTTAAAAAAGGAGTAAGGTTTCTTTTCCTGCCGTTGGACCACGTTCTTCCCTCCCTTTTGTCCGCCTCCCTCACGATCGGTTTCCTGCCCCTTCGCCGCACATTTATTCTTTCTCGTGAAAAGAAGCCCACCAGAAAATATGAGACCTCCAGATCCAACTCTCTCTTGATCCTCATCCCGATTTGGCCGTCTCTATCATTGTCGACGCCATCTACCCTTCTCTTTTTGGTCGAAGTGATGGATGAGATCGTTGTCCTCCACCGATGTCGCGTGCCTGCATCCTGCCTGCGACTTCATCCCGGTCTCGCCGTCTGCCGTTCGTCGTCCACCGGCTTCGTCCTGGTCTTCAAGCTCCTATCATCTCTCTCCCTCCCGAGCCTCCCGATCCATCGCAAGTTTCTCTCTTTCCCGTGCGCTGACACCAAATCATGGACACCGACAACTAGACCTAGGGCTCCGACAACGGTGGGACATGGGCGGCTGATCCGTTTCCCCTTTCCCTTCTTGCAAGGGCCCTCCCTCATCTCATTTCTCGTTTCTGCTGAGTCAGCCAAATGATGGTTGTTAAGGATGTTGGGGAGGCAATTCCGGGAGGGTGTGGGCACGCAGCTACCTAAGGCCCTAACGACGACCTAAGCAACTCGTTGCTTGCCTGCATCTGTGGTGTTGATATCCGCCCTGATTGATGCGTACGTGGTGCTTGTAATATGCATGCGGGTGTGGTGTTGGTATTGCCCGGCCTGAGGGATGCAATAGCTACAAATTGTTGTCCCCTCTCTGATGCATGTAATTCATCGATGCATGCGTGATTTGTACTGACATGTCCCCTATCTTTTGCATAATTTTCATGACAACCACCAAATAGGAGCAGCCCTTGGTGATTTAGACAAAGTTCACGCCCAAGAGGATCACTGGGTGGCCATGAGAGGTAGCAAACGAACAACATGTATCTCTCCCTATATCGCCAATATAGGTCAGTAATTTTTTCTCCTACATATGTTTTAGTTAGTGAAGTACTTCTTTTGAACATCACATTGTTTTGCTGCTTTAACGATTGATTTTCCTACACTTCAACAATTATTATAGGGCAGAAGGTTTCACCAAGTCGTCTTATTCTCATAGCTGCTCCCTCCACAATTTCATATCGCTTATTTTTTGGAAAACATAAATTTCTTGTTCAAGGGAAACACAATGCTATTGTACATATACTTATATTGGATATATATGAGTACAAGTCATAAGTTGTTGTAGCTATGCCTACGGAAGATTTCACTACATTGAGCGAACATACTTTAATGTTTACATCACTTACTGTAGTTGAATTCTCATATTAATTTTTGCACCAAATTTTCTATGACATGACTTGTTGCTTAAACAATGTAATTTTGAGGAATTGGGGACAAAAGCAACAAGTGTGTGGACTCAAAAGTTCTGTGTGAGCTCATAATGGTAGCCTTGGCAAAAAGCTCACGAAGATAAGGGCGTAGCTGTCGATCTGCTCGAGATGGCCAATCGAGTTGGCACGCAGTGCGAAGCCGCCGAATACAAAAAATTGGCTGGGGAGAAAAGTCTCCCTCAAGGCTTTATTGTTGTAGATGATTGATGGAGCCATTGAGCCTTCTAGTGACAGCATAGTGGAACTCTCAACGAAAGCACCAATGTCGGTGTCAAAACCGGCAGATCTCGGGTAGGGGGTCCCAAACTGTGCGTCTAAGGATCAAAGGTAATAGGAGACAGGGGACACGATGTTTACCCAGGTTTGGGCCCTCTTAATGGAGGTAATACCCTACTTCCTGCTTGATTGACTTTGATGAGTATAGGGGTTACAAGAGTTGATCTACCTCAAGATCGTAATGGCTAAACCCTAGATGTCTAGTCTATATGATTGTGATTGCCTCTACAGACTACGCCCTCCGGTTTATATAGGCACTGGAGGGGACTAGGGTTGTACAAAGTCGGTTTACAGAGGAAGGAAACTATACATCCGGACGCCAAGCTTACAAGCCACGCAAAGGAGAGTCCCATCCGGACATGGGAGAAGGTCTTCTATCTCGTATCTTCACGGCCCATCAGTCTGGCCCATGTCACATAGGCCGACTCCCCGAGGACCCCATAGTCCAGGACTCCCTCAGTAGCCCCTGAATCGGGCTTCAATGATGATGTATCAGGCGCGCAGATTATCTTCAGCATTGCAAGGCAGGTTCCTTCTCTGAATACTCCAAAGTAGTCCTCCGCACATGATAATTGTATCCGGCTCTGTTTAGTAATTACAAGCTTAAGCTGTAAGGGCAAAAATACTCAAAACAAAGTAAGTCACGTCATAGGCGATTTTTTCGGCGAGGCGTTATGTCCTGACCTTGTTAGTATTCTGAACCATTTTACAGCCCCCGCTTCGTGTTTCGAGGCACGGTCATAGGCACTCTTGTCAAAGTAGGAATCGTGCCCCCTTATCACGGGATTCTCATCAATAGGGGTTTGGGTAATCCAACCGTGCCGTTCACACGTCCCCTTGGGAATAGGTGAGATTTAAGGCTTATGAGGGGACGCTTGATATCCACTGCCTTTATAAGAAGATAAGGATCCGTCTTTTTACCCCACGCCTTCTTCCTCCTCAGCCCATCTGCCATTCGAGTTCCAGCGCCCAAGTTCCAATCTTTTCCACCGCCACCAAACACTCTTAGCCATGTCCGGATCTGGAGCGCAGGGCAAGTGGATGGCTTCCTCTGTTACAGAGGAGAACATCAAGGAGCTCCGGGAAGCTGGGTACTTGGTCGCGGACATAGTCCACCTGCTCCTTGCCAAGAAGCAGATCATTCCCCCCGGAGCCTAATGAGAGGGTAGTGTTCATTTCCCATTTCCTCCGCGGACTAGGGTTTCCCCTCCATCCTTTCGCCCGCGGTCTCATGTTTTACTATGGGCTAGATTTCCACGATCTAGCCCCAAATTCCTTCCTCACCGTTTTGGCGTTTATCGTCATGTGTGAGGCATTCCTCCGCATCCCTCCCCACTTCGGCCTATGTCTCAAGGTATTCAATGTGAAACCGAAGGTGGTTGAAGGTCAACACTCGGAGTGCGGCGGCGCCATGGTGAGCAAACTTCCCAACATCACCTTGCCAAAGGGGACCTTTGTGGAGACTGTCAAGGGATGGCAGCAGGGGTGGTTCTATATCACGCAACCCCGCGACACCACGTGGGCCGCCACTCTCGAGTTCAAATCTGGGCCTCTAATGCGGCTTACCTCATGGATCAAAAATGTGCCCGACGAGGTGACGACACTGCAGAGTCGCATCAAGGGAACCAAATGGGTGTTTCGGAATAACCAAGATGAAGATGGACATGTTGTACGCAATAAGGCTCGTCTCATCGCTCAAGGCTACACTCAAGTCAAAGGTATGGACTATGGTGAGACATATGCCCCCGTTGCTAGACTTGAATCCATTCGCATCTTACTTGCTTATGCCAATCATCATGATATCACTTTATATCAAATGGACATTGAAAGTGCGTTTCTTAATGGTGAAATTGAGGAGGAAGTTTATGTTAAACAACCTCTCGACTTTGTTAATCCCAAGAAACCCGATCATGCATATAAACTTCACAAAGCTCTTTATGGTCTTAAACAAGCTCCTAGAGCGTGGTATAAATGCTTGACTAAGTTCCTTATTGAAAAAGGCTTTGAGATTGGAAAAAATGATTCTACACTTTTTACTAAGAGGGTTAATGGTGAATTATTTGTGTGCCAAATTTATGTGGATGATATCATATTTGGTTTGACTAACCCTCATTTTAGTGAAAAGTTTGGAAGGCTAATGTCGGAGAAGTTTGAGATGTCTATGATGAGTGAACTCAAGTTCTTTCTCGGTTTGTAAATCAAGCAAACAAAGGAGGGTACCTTTGTTTCTAAAACAAAGTACATCAAGGACTTATTCAAGAAGTTCAACATGCAAGAATGCAAAGGTATGAGTACACCCATGCCCACTAGTGGACATCTTGACTTGACAAAGGATGGCGAACCGGTTGACCAAAAGGTTTACCGCTCTATGATTGGTTCTTTGTTATATCTATGTGCCTCCCATCCCGATATTATGCTAAGTGTGTGCATGTGTGCACGATATCAAGCGGCCCCCAAAGAATGTCATCTTATGGCTATGAAAAGGATAGTAAGATACTTAATTCACACACCAAACTTTGGCATTTGTATCCTAAGAGGTCTTCTTTTGATCTTGTTGGCTACTCCGATTCAAACTATGCCGGTGACATGGTTGATAGAAAGTCCACTTCGGGTACTTGTCAATTTCTTGGTAGATCTCTTGTGTCTTGGTCCTCCAAGAAACAAAACCCAGTATCCTTATCCACCGCCGAAGCGGAATACATTGCTACCAGTTCATGTTGTGCTCAATTACTTTGGATGACCCAAACTCTTAAAGATTATGCTGTATATGTGAAACATGTTCCATTGCTTTGTGACAATGAATGTGCTATTAAGATTTCTCATAATCCCGTGCAACATTCTCAAACTAAGCATATTGAAGTTCGTCATCATTTCATTCGAGATCATGTTGCTAAGGGAGATATCAATCTTAAGCATGCTCGTACCGATAAGCAATTGGCGGATATATTCACCAAACCGCTTGATGAGAAAGTATTTTGCCGTTTGAGAGGTGAATTGAGCATCATTGCTGCCTCAAACTTGGAGTAGAAACTCCATTTGGATCATGCAAGGCATGAGCCTTTATATGACTAATCCTTGATATTTCTCTTATGATGATCATATGTCTTGGATATACTTGTAACCTTGCTTGCTATCTAACCCTTTTAGGTACTTGGATAAGCCCAATTCCATGAGATTGCAACTCACTCACATCCTAAGCAATCTCTACATCACCAAGTCTCTACAATATGGTGGTTGAAGACAAGGAAGCATGAATCTGTTCAATATATCCTTTGAAAATTTCTATTTATCAAATTTCATTTGGTATCAAACTTCATGATTGTCATTTTGGATACACAAGTGCTCTTCCTTGCAAAGCTAACCCATGTAGGAAGATGAACTCACACTACAAGTGGTGCTCCCAACTCTTGATGAACTACATCAACATTGAGCATCGCCTACATGATCAAGATCAACACCACCACCAAGGTATGTCATTCCATCTTAGAGAAGCTTTACCCCAAGACATGGGTCAAAGCAATTCAACAAGATGTGAATACATCAAAATGCTTAAAAGAAAATGGCAACCCCATTTTGAGCTTAAACGATGAGTATGACCTATGATCAAGTGCCTTCACTTGACTCCTAAGTCAATATACTCTAACAATTATTTTCTGCATTCCCTGCATTTAATTCCTTGCAAATCCTTTAGTTAATTCCTAACAAATCTTTGTGAGATCCAAATTGCTCAGTGAGCTGAGATGACAAAACTTTTTCTATGTGTTGAACTCGGCCTCACCGATCTTTTCTTATCGGCTAGATCAAAACAACTCAGTGTCACTGAAGAAAAAGATTTGGTGTTTCTGATTTCACTACTGAGCAAAATTTTGCCATTTGCATCCTGCATTTCTGATCCAGCTCCACTCGATGATTCTTATCCTCTACCTGCATCACATTCTACATGCTGCTTTTTATGTGACTCAGGGACCAAACCTATTTGACTCATACTCCAGAAGATCCCTTCTTGGAAATTGATGTCAAAGGGGGAGAGAGAGATCATATCAAAGCTTATTCACATCAATGAGAGAGAGAGACCCTATGGGAGAGAAATACTTCTTAGTCTTCCCAGATGCTTGGTATTCAAAGAGGAGAGAAGCCACATGTCTTTAAGAGGGGAAAGACTTGTTAGTAGAAGATGTTTCTTTGTGTCTTTTGCTCTGTTTTTTCATTTGCTCTGATTTACTATTACCCTATCTTCTCCCATTATCCAATATCAGATTCAAGGGGAGAAAGACATCTAAGGGAAGAAAGTCTTTGTAATTCATTGCATATCTTTATCCCTTGGGGACATGTTAATATCCAAATAGAGTACTAAGCACTCACTCTCTACATGTCATCCCAGTCTTGGTAGTCTTGTGGTTTCTCTTTCTTGCTCTGATTAGTAGATGTTCCTGTGTTATCTAACCCTGTTTTCTCAGGTTCATCTCTTCCAAAGTCAGCTCAAGACCACAAGGCAAGTATATGCATCACACTCATGTGCATGAGGACCTCTTGCTGATGTACATACTGTTTACAAGAAGGACTCATGAACATGTAGGTACATTTTCTGCATTTCACATCATTTGCTCTGATGTATATAGCCAAGATACATGTAACTCATTTCTTGCTCTGACATGTTTATGCAACATACTTTCATAATCTATCTTCACATGATTGCATACATGTAGGGGGAGGCAATGCATGTTGCATGTTCTTCCAAAGCTCTACTTGTTACACTTCATATCTTTATCTAAAGCATTGATGTATGTTGTCATCAATTACCAAAAAGGGGGAGATTGAAAGCACAAGTGCTCCCAGGGTGATTTTGGTAATTGATGTCAACATATCTCCTGTTGGACTAATACTTCTATGTAGTATATTTCTGATGAGTTCAACATTGGAGTGGCAGGACAAGAGGATGTGGAACCCCTTCAAGATGCTAAGGACAAACATTGGCAAAAGCTCAAGGCTCTACATTTTCATTTTAGTGATCCAAGATCACATTGAGTCCATAGGAAAAACAAATACTACTAAAAGGGGATGAGGTGTTGCTTAATGGCTTGCTTGCTCAAAGTGCTTAGTGATATGCTCCAAAACCCTCAACCACTTTCTCATTTACACATATGTCCCAAACCTAAAGTCAAACTTGGCCCCGCCGATTTCATCTATCCGGCACCACCGAGTTCACTTGACATAGCCACTGCCAGAACCCCTAATCAGTTCGGTCTTACCGATGGGATCTCGGTCTCACCGAGATGGCCCTATAAACTCTCTATTACCTATTGCAGTTATTTCGGTCTCACCGAGATATGCATTCGGTCCCACCGAGTTTGCTTGACCAAGTCTTTGTTTTCTTATTGCTGAAATCGGTCTCACCGAGTTCATGCAATCGGTCTCGCCGAGATGAGGTTTTGCCCTAACCCTAGCACATCGGTCTCACCGACTTGACCTTGTCGGTCCCACCGAAAAATCTAAGGTTCACATTTTTGAACCATATCGGTCTGACCGAGTTTTGTAAATTGTGTGTAACGGCTAGATTTTGTGTGGAGGCTATATATACCCCTCCACCCTCTTCTCCATTTGAGAGAGACCCATCAGAACGTGCCTACACTTCCACTACTCATTTTCTGAGAGAGAACCACCTACTCATGTGTTGAGACCAAGACATTCCAATCCAACCACAAGAATCTTGATCTCTAGTCTTCCCCAAGTTGCTTTGCACTCAAATCATCTTTCCACCATATCCAAATCTATGAGAGAGAGAGTTGAGTGTTGGGGAGACTATCGTTTGAAGCACAAGAGCAAGGAGTTCATCATTAACACACCATCTATTACCTTTTTGAGAGTGGTGTATCCTAGATTGGTTGGGTGTCACTTGGGAGCCTCCGTCAAGATTATGGAGTTGAACCAAGGAGTTTGTAAGGGCAAGGAGATTGCCTACTTCATGAAGATGTACCCAAGTGAGCAAGTCCTTCGTGGGCGATGGCCATGGTGGGATAGACAAGGTTGCTTCTTCGTGGAACCTTCGTGGGTGGAGCCCTCCGTGGACTCGCGCAACCGTTGCCCTTTGTGGGTTGAAGTCTCCACCAACGTGGATGTACGATAGCACCACCTACCGGAACCACGCCAAAAATCTCCGTGCCTCCAATTGCGTTTTCACACTCCAATCCATCCCTTTACTTTCTTGCAAGTTGCATGCTTTACTTTCCGCTGCTCATACACTCTGGCCATGCTTGCTTGAAATGTATTGTGAATTTTTGAAATTATGCTAATTTCCAACCTCAACTTGAAAATCTTAAAAACTGCTACCTTTACTTGTTGAGGGTCTCATCACCCCCCTCTAGACACCTCTTCTCGATCCTTTCACCAAGGCTGGGGGCTCGCAGCGAGTCGGCCCGCCACAACCTCCCCAAGCGACAGCAACAGCTCATGTGGCTGGTCGTACAGAAGGGTCCACCCACACGGTGCAGTCCCCGCCATGGCAACCAGCGCGAGCTTGACAACATCAAGAACCTGATGACGTCTGAATGGACTCTTCTGACCCTCGAGTGCGTCCAGATCAACGGCAAGCCCCGGAGGATAGGCGGAGGGAAGGCACGCGCGTTGTTGCTGAGTAGCGTTGCGACGACCACCGCCGGACCAATGAGTGTGACGGTCCTAACGTCGACAAGCATGCGCTCGATATTGGCGGGTGCCTACCTTTTGAGGTTGGGTGCCCTGCCTTTACTCGTGAACTGCGACAAGTCCGTTGGCCATCCGTCCGCACATTCAAGCCAGAGATGAGAAGGTATTCACCAACTACTTTCCTTTCGCTCTTAAGTCCAATGTGAGGTCTTGGTTGATGCATCTGCCGGAGAACTCCATTTCGTCATGGGCTGACCTTTGCTGTGAGTTCATTAGTGCCTTCACTGGTAGCCATCAAGAACCAGGCCGACCCAGCAATTTGCAGCTTCTCCAACAGAGAGAAGGAGAGACACTCCGGAAGTATTTGCAGAGGTTTAGCAAAGTCCAGAGGAACATCCCAAACATCCATCCGGCATCTGTAATAGCCGCCTTCCAGTCCAATGTGCGCAACTGCAAGATTCGTTCCAAGATGAATGTGTGGTTTCCCAAGATTGTGAAGGAGCTTTACACCCTAGTGGATAAGTGTGCTCGGATGGAGGAAGGAAGGAAGTTACCCGGAGAGGAGGATTGCATAAATATTGATTCAGAAGATGATGATGAATCCACCAGTCAGAAGAAGATCAAGAAGCGCAAGGATAAGGCGGTGATGACTGTTGAAGGGTTGGGTACACCTAGTACCGGCAAGTAAGCTGCCATGTGCGCTGACTGCCGGAAAGCTGCCGCTGCCGAGAAGGCCGGGAAGGGCAATGGGCCATATTGAAAGATCCATTGGACCAAGGGCCACGACCTTCAAGAGTGTTATCAGGTTGAGCAGCTTGTCAAGAGGCAAAGTGCTGAGTACGAGAAGCGTGACAAGGAAAAGGGTAAGAATGTTGCTGGCGGTAAGGGTCAAGGCGGTGAAGCAAATCGCCTCGGCAAACCTTTTCGGAACAAAGGAAAACCCGCCAGAGGTCAAGAGAAGGAAGCTTGTGATGATGAGAGTGATGGAGGGGATGAAGAGGAAACCAGTGAGCAAGAGTTTCAGAAGGCCACTAATGCCCCGTGCATTGATGGGGGTGCATCCTTGCACACTTCTCACCGCCAACTCAAACAGTGGGCACGTGAGGTCAATGCCGTGGAACCAGCACTAGAGGCCCGAAAACCACTTAAATGGTCACACATGCCCATCATCTTTGACAAAGAGGATCATCCTGACCGTACCACCGCGGTAGGATGTTTGCCTTTGTTGGTCTTTCCAACAATTCGCAACCTCAAGGTCACTAAGATATTGGTGGACGACAGGGCCGGGTTGAACCTGATTTCCCCAAAGGTTATCAGCAGGCTTCAGATAGCAGAAGAGGAGTTAGAGGTCACTAGCACGTTTCAAGGAGTTAATCTCGGCAGGAGCCATCCTACGGGAAAGATCACATTGCCTGTGACATTTGGAGGGGAGTTGAACTATCAGACAGAAAAGATTGTGTTTGATGTGGTCGACCTCCCCTTGCCGTACAATGGGATCCTTGGATGACCAGTCCTAGCCAAATTCATGGCGACATCCCACTATGCCTACAATACCTTGAAGATGCCCGGTCCACTGGGAATGATCTCCATTCCATCGGATGAGAAGGACACAATCATTTGTGTGGACAAGATGTACCAGGACATGGTCGCGGCAGAGGCAATGGCGGCAGCAGTTCCCGCCAAGGAAAGCAGAGGAAAGAGGAAGGATACGAAGTACGTTGGCAAAGAATCGGGGAAGCGTACCTCTTCAGAATGCGCTGCGCCTATTGATGATTTGCCAGAGAGTTCCAACAGCAAAAGGACCAAGGTTACTGCTTCACAAGTGAAGAAGGTCCCGGCAGGGCTGGCTGGCGTTGATGGTACCTTCACCATCAGCGCCACCCTCGATGACAAATAGGAAAGCGTGCTCGTTGCCTTCCTGCGGGTGAATATCGATGTGTTTTCCTGGCAACCATCTGATATCCCCGGTGTTCCCAAGGAGGTAATCGAGCACCACCTTGCTGTCTTCCCACACGCCAGACCTGTCAAGCAGAAAGTCCGGAAGCAGGACTTGGAGAGGCAGTAGTTTATTGTAGAGGAGATCAAAAAGCTTGAATCATCTGATTTGGTCAGAGGAGTGCTACATCCCACTTGGCTAGCAAATCCAGTGGTAGTCTAGAAGGCTAACGGGAAATGGAGGCTTTGCATAGATTTCACAGATCTCAACAAGGCTTGCCCGAAGGACTCATTTCCCTTGCCGCTGCATCGATTAGATTGTGGATTCCACTCCAGGCTGTGATTTTCTTTCCCTCCTGAATGCATCATTTGATATCACCTGATCTTTATGTCCAAGGAATACGAAGAGAAGACCTTGTTCATCACCCCATGTGGTACGTACTATTTTATACGCATGCCATTCGGATTAAAGAGTGTTGGGTCTACTTTTGCTAGAGCAGTCCAGATTGGCTTTGAGCCACAACTACATAGAAAAATTGAAGCTTATATGGATGACACTGTGGTCAAAACCAGGGACAAAACAACTCTTATCCAGGATTTGGAGGAGACGTTTGCAAATCTGCACAAGATCAACTTGAAGCTCAACCTAGAGAAGTGTGTGTTTGGCATTCCCTCTGGCAAGCTACTTGGGTTCTTTGTGTCCCATCTAGGGATCGAAGCCAATCCCGACAAGATCAAAGCTATCGAGCAGATCCAAGTGCCAAGGGCAGTTAAGGATGTGAGGCGTCTGACAGGGTGCGTTGCCGTGCTAAGCAGATTCATTTCCAAATCTGCCGAGCGCGCCCTGCCGTTCTTCAAAATCTTGAAGAAGGCAGGGCCCATGAAGTGGACCCCAGAAGCAGATGCAGCCCTCCAAGAGTTGAAGGTTTACTTATCTTTTGTGCCCACCTTGGTCGCTCCCAAACCATGGGATCCGTTGTTGCTATACTTAGCGGCAACCAACCAGGTGGTTAGTGTGGCCTTGGTGGTGCAGCAGGAAGTGGACGAGGCAGAGAGTGAGCAAGGACCGGCAGAGTCAGATAAGGATCAGGACCGAAGTGAGCACGACAGTGATGGCAACCCCAAGGACATGGCAAGGAAGAAAGTGGTGTAGGTCAAGTGTACTTCATCAATTCCTTGTTACAGGGGCTCGATCGAGGTACTCTTGCGTGCAAAAATTGATCTTTGGTCTCATCATGGCCTCAAGGAAACTGCACCACTACTTCCAAGCCCATGAGATTACGGTTGTTACTCGCTTCCCCTTGTAAAGGATACTCCGAAACCCTGAGGCTACTGGCAGAATAGTGGAGGGCTTTGGAGTTGTCCAGTTTTGTTCGGAAGTTTGAGAGCACATCAACAATTCAGAGCAGGGCATTGGCAAAGTTTATTGCAGAATGGACGCTCACCCCTTATGAGGAAGTGACAAAGATAGGTATCCCTGGCAAGGAGGCGCCCCAAGAATGGATTATGTATTTTTATGGTGCCTTTTCCCTACAAGGTGCAGGGGCTGGCGTGCTTCCTGTCGCACCCTCAGGGGAGCACTTGAAGTTGTTGTCCAAATGCATTTTGCCCGGGAAGAGGCAACCGACAATACAACAAAATATGAAGGGCTCCTTGCCGGGCTCAGGATTGCCGTAGAGTTGGGAATCATGAAGCTGATTATTTGAGGAGATTCACAACTTGTGGTGAGACAAGTCAACAAGGATTATCAAAGTCCATTAATGCAGGCATACATTGAGGAAGTGAGAAGATTGGAGGAGCGCTTTGACGAATTGCAAACAGAGCACATACCCCATGTAGAAAACAACATAGCCGATCATCTGTCAAAGTGTGCTGCGCAAAAGCTTCCTGTGGAACCAAGAACTTTTGTTCTCCATCTTACTCAGCCCTCCGTATCCCCAACAACAATGGCCCAGAAGAGGTAAAGGATGGACTTCGATAAGCCTCTCCCAGTAGAGCCTCGTGCTCCTACCAGGGACCCTGCCGAAAACTCACAACTTGCCGGCCCGCACCCTCCTGCCGGGACCATGGTCCCCATAGACGAGGAGTGTGCCCCGCAATTGAGGAGGTGTCGCTAGTCCTTGTTGGCGAGCCCCAGGCTCCAACTTGGGCAAGGCACATAGTCCACTTTCTGCAAACTGGAGAACCCCCAATGACTACGATGAGGCTGAAAGAGTAGCCCGGAGGGCCAGCATGTACCAGTTTGTCGATGACACTCTATACAGAAGGAGGCCCAATAGTGTGAAATTGAAGTGCATCTGTCGGGAAGAAGGAAAGAAACTGCTGGCTGAGATACACAGAGGCATGTGCGGCTCCCACATTGGATCAAGGGCATTAGTTGGGAAAGCATTCCGTCAAGGATTCTATTGGCCCACTGCCCTCCAAGATGCGGTCGAGCTAGTCGCGAAATGTGAAGCCTGCCAGTTCCATTCCAAGAACATCAACCTGCCTGCCCAAGCTCTTCAGACAATCCCTTTATCATGGCCATTTTCGGTCCGGGGGCTCGATATCCTTGGCCCTTTCCCCCGAGCAATCGGGGGCTTTAAATTCTTGTTTGTTGCCATCGACAAGTTTACAAAGTGGCCGGAAGTGACTCCCGTGAGAAAGGTGACTACTCAGTCAGCTATAAAGTTCTTAAAAGAACTGGTGTGTCATTTTGGAGTTCCGACAAGGATCATTACCAACAACGACACCCATTTCACAAGCCGCGCCTTCATGCAATATGTTCGCACCCTCGGAATCAAGGTCCCATTTGCCTTTGTCGCACATCACAGAAGCAATGGGCAAACTAAGAGGGCGAATGCTGAAGTGCCGCGGGGCCTCAAAACAAGAACCTTTGATACGCTGTGGAAGCAAGGCATGCGGTGGATCGGTGAGCTGCCGGTAGTCCTTTGGTCCCTCAGAATGACACCAAATCGAGCTACCAGGCAAACTCCCTTTTCCCTGATCTATGGGGCAGAAGTAGTTATCCCCACGGAACTCATTTACGGGTCGCCTCGAGTGCTTGCCTACGATGAAGTAGCGCAAGATCAGCATTGGCGTGACGACGCTGCGCTACTCGAGGAGAACCGTCTCCGGGCTGCTAAGTGTGCTGCACGTATCAGCAAGCCCTGTGTCACTATCATAGCCGCAGGGTTCATGCCCGGTGTTTTGAGGAAGGCGACCTTGTCCTTAGGCGTGTTCAGTCCGCCAAGGGTACAAACAAGTTGACGCCGAAGTGGGAAGGCCTTATTGGGTAGTACGAGTCACCAACCTGGCGCAGTCTGTCTGGAGACCGAAGATGGCATTCAATTGCAAAACTCAGGAATATTGAGCATCTCCGCAAGTTCTACCCATAAGGCACGGCTGTCGGGCCCTGCCCGGCAGCCACCCATTTGTACAGGCCTTGCCTTAGTTGCATGTAACCCTTTGTACAAAGCCAGTGCGATGACCCTATGCACCAGAAAAATAAACGATGCGCTGGGGGCCCCCCGACCAAGTTGCATGCATGCATGAGCATTCTAAGAGCATTTGCATAAGCATATAGATAGGATCACATCCTGCATATTTCTCATCTACATAAAGTTGTAGGTTCCTGCCATGAACTTGGCTTTTACAAGGAGATGAGAAGATGGACCAGCACTGTGATCCCCAACAAGCCAAATAGATAAGTTCTACCTCTTGTCCATAGGTGTTGTGTAAGCTAAAACTTGTGCATGAGAAAGCTTTGCCACTCTTCAAAGCTTAGGTGCTCCCACTTTTTGTCTTGAATGTTGCTTCAGCCTAGGTGGTCGCAGTGGCCTTTGCTGAGAAAGGGTTGGCGGGAGGGCTGGTCCCTTTATTTTTTTCCTGGTAGACTCCAGTCCCCAACAAAAAATATATAGAAAAAGGGTACTGATAGGATAGCCTGCCGGAGAAGACTCGTTTATATAACTAAAGAGGCATCCCACCTCTGCATGGACATACACATGCACGAGTTCCTGACAAGGCTCATATTTTTCATTAATATGCTGATTATACAAGTACAACCTTACAGAACACATACATGGACTCGAGAGATTACATTACTTGAAATAAAATTTGGCAAATGCCTAGAGGATTAAGATTGAAAAAAGATAAGTGCCCCGTGATGCCTTTGCCCCTGTCCATCTCCTTCAGGAAGAGGTCGAGGAGGCCGATGGCGGACCCAGTTGGGATTCGGCGCCTTCCCAGGATTGGAGTGGCACCGCTTCTCAGCAAGGAGGAAGGAACTGGAGGGCAGGCGCTGACGGTGACACTTCCGGAGGACCAGATGGAGGACACGGAGTCACTGGCAAACATGACTCGTTGGAATGGTCGCCCTGTTCTTGACACGTTGAGGGTTGCCGCCACCGTCCACATAACTACCACCGAAGGCCTTAGCTCGGCAGCCGCACGAGACACCATGCTCTTTGGTTCACCGCACAGAGAGCATGGTCATCCCCAACGACCCTGATATCAGAAACCACCGCATGTCCCGAAGACGTGTATGGGAACAAGAAGCCCTCCTCCACGACTAGAGGATGACGCCCAGGAGGAGTCAGATCCACCTTCGTCGATGATGGACTTCCCCCAGGGCTCTTCCTTAGCTTCATACATGAACGAAGAATGAGGAGCGACCGACTACCACACCTCGCGCCTGATGCGGGCCTGGGCATGGTGTCATCCACATCCCCTCCCACTAGAATCAAGGCTACGGGCGACCCAGCGACGAGCATGCTGGAGTCATCACCTCTGGTGCTATCACCGCATCGCCCGAGTACCCTACTCAGATCCAAGGGAGGTTCTGAGCTAGAGCCTGGGGCCCGACCCCGGGTTCTCCCTTCCAGCATACTCAAGACGGAGCAAGACGGAGGAGGAAAGGGATATGGATGAATGCCTCCACTCCTCCCCCGCTCATCCTTTTATAGGCGAGCAGGGGGCTAGGGGCTGATTCCACGACAAGTAAATGTCCGTCCTCCTCCACCAATTTGAGAAGACCGGGCCCTTGCCATAATGCTCTCCCACGCCACGCGCCTCTGTTACCTACCTCGCGTGATGCATGCAGCATACGTGGCTAAGGATAATGGCGTGATGGGAAGAGCGAATTGGCAGTTTCTACCCCATGCGTTAAAGTCATTCATGGGCCATTACAAGGGCGGACCCACCACTACTGGCTTCACACGACACGCGGGAAAACTGGAAACGGGCCCGGACTCAAGATTAATGAAGAAGCAAAAAAGACACCAAGGGGCCAACCTCTTCAGCACCCTTGCCTGTGCACTTATTAGAGCCTACCCCGACGACGCCCGACAACACGACCAGGGCAGGCCCGGGGGCTTCTGTCGGTGCAACAGACCCTGGGTATGTTTCCCTCACTATGCACAAGCATGAAACAAGATTATGGAATCGGGCCATGCTAGAGCACAAGAGACCAAGATCTTCGAAGGACCAGCATATAGAACAAGAGGACCAAGATCAAGCTAGAGAAGCAAAGTACCACCAGGAGAAAGCCCTCCCTTGCCAGGCAAACGGGATTGGCAAGGGTAGAGCCACCCCCGGAAGAAAGCGACCAAGACGTCTCGGCAGGGCCTGCTGGGACTCACGGAGGCAAGAAACACCTTATCACCCACTCCCCCACGACCCACGTCATGGATCAGTGCGGTGTCAAGCTTCAAAGTGATTAAGTGGCAGCCATTCACCACATGGCGCCCTCTTTCTATAGGAAAACCTATAGATGACACCCTTCCCGCAATGTGTCGAACAAGTAGGCGAGGAGCTGGCAAAGCAAGCCCGACAAGGTTTGCCGGGCGAGCAACAATGTGAAGTTGAGGGGCGCATTTAATGCACCCCGTCAGCCTGTAGAGTTAGGTATGATAGCACTGTTTGCTATCTTATCAGTGCATAATGACTGATTTGCCATTGTGGTGACCCCTTAACCTATGAAGGAGGCCCATGGCAACCATAGAAAGGGTTCGCGAGGCTGGAAAGTTAGACACCCATACGCGCGTAGCTGCTGTTTCCCCTGCCGGTCAAGTGTACTACACTCCACCACCATTCTTCCACCATCAATCCACCAAAGCAGGAGTTGGATTTTATGCCTTGTGGCGGCCCGAACCTGGGTAAATTGCTCGTGTGAATCCCGCTGTGCTGCCCCATGCTCCTATGCTCTTTGCGCAAAGTGACATCCCCCCTGCCGAACCAGCAAGGGGCCCCTTGGTCCCATAGGTGGCCGTAGTTTCCCGTGACAACAGAGCTACATTCAATATCTTCATTTAGGCTTACTTTTTCTTGAGAATCATGTGGGGACGATGAAACTGCACTCTTTATAAGACTAGTGCACCTCATACTAACCCACGGGCGTGACTGTCTCATCATAAGTGATAGATGCAGGATACACAAGAACAGTAGTTTGATGTAAGAACATTGTGTGATAGGCAGATATATGTACGAAAAACAGGAAGGCGTGTCATATTCACATGTATAATGTGCAAGCTAAGGAGATGCAATTTAACAAATTATGAGCAATACAAGCTAGGCACCATATGCAACATGCAACCAGATAGCACACTGCCATGTTAGAGAAAGCACCTCGGGCTATGGAGTAGGGGAGATGAGACTTGGAACCTACACTACAGTAGGAGTAGCAGGAGAATCTGCAGAGATCTTCTGTTTCAGTTGCTCCAGAGGACCACCATCATTCCGTGCCTTCGTCCTTTTAGATTTTTCCTTGTCAATTAAACACATAAGAAAAAGGAAATAAATTCACACTTCCAAATTCGTTGATGCAGGATACTGACGAACATAACTTTTATGTAAGGCAACCACATTGTAGGAGGATGGAATATGCACGAAAAACGCTAAGCTGAAGGCATTTCAACAAATTGGAAGCAACGCAATCTAGACACTCTACGAAGTTAGATGTGTCTCATTATAAGTGACACTTCAGCAAATTAGAGGAAATACATGTTTGAAATGATATGCAAGATGCAACCAATATTACACTATCAATTTGAAGGTGTCTCGTCAGAAGTGGTTGATGAGGGATACACAAGAAAAGTAGTATGATGTAAGAACATGGTTAATAGAAAGACGTAGTATGTACCAAAAATAGGAAGGCATGTCATATTCACAGGTATAATGTGTTAACTAAGCAGATACAATTTACCCTAGTTAGAAGCATTACAAGGTAGACACCATATGCAACATGCAACCACATATCACATTGCCAAGTAAGAGAAAGCACCTTCGATGGTGGTGTAGGGGAATTGCAGTCATCAACTAGAGAGCTATGTTGAATATTTTCATTTAGCCTTGCTGTTTCTTGAGAATCATGTGGGGAAGATGACCTTGCGCTCTTTAAACGAGTAGCGCATCTCACAGTAACCCACCAGGGTGACTATCTCATCATAAGTGATTGATGAGGGATACAAAAGAGCATTTGTTTGATGTACGAACATGGTTAATAGACATATGTAGTATGTATCAAAAACAGGAAGGCATGCCATTATCAAAGGTATAATGTGTAAAGTAAGCAGATGCAATTTAACCAAATTGGAAGCAATACAAGCTAGACACCGTATGCAACATGCAACCACATTTGACAGCGCGAAGTTAAATCAAGCGCCTATGATGGTTGTGTGTGGCAATTGAGATCATCAACTGAAGAGCTACATTTACTGTCTCCATCTACTGACACGACATCCTTTAGAGCGCTGAAATGCTTAGTGCTTATCTTCGAATTACACTGGAGCGACTTCTGTCTTTTCTTTTGCGTATTCATCAACACCGCGTCAGATTCTGAAATACCCATGCATAAAAAAATAGTGCGGGTATGGGTGAAGTGTGTGCACAAGTAGTATAGTGTAAAAGTAGCAGATAGCAGGTCGGTGAGAAATAAATGACGGGAGACATATGATAGCTCTACAACATGCATGGCACACGAGATTACTAGATTCTAGGATTTTGAAATATGAGCATAGGGATGGTTGGGAAATGCAGATGCTCCTCCAGCACACCACAAGGTGTGGTCCTATGAAAATAACAGTCGACTGAAAACAAATAGGTCAGTCCATTTTTTATGCACCGTCTGATGTACAAAGAACTAACAGATCGCCTTCATCTACCTCCAGCCAGTCAGTGTTGATGATCTTTCTCGAAACGCCAGCGACCACTGACACAGTCCCCTACCGCCCTCCCCTCGATCTCACCACATCGCCGTGCTTGGCACCACCCCTGGCCACCCCTTCAAGCCCCGCCGACCTCCAGATAAGGCGCAAGCAGCTCCTGCGCCGCACACCCCTATGATAGACACTGATGTGCCGCTTCCCTGGCGAATAGGCGGACTAGGTGCTCCGCGCGCCTAAGCGGGTGCTGCTTCTTTTAACTGTGAATCAACTGACCCTGAATTGAAATCCAGGCGGGCTACTGACCTCTAACCAAGGTGAAATAGTAAATGGGAGGAAACCTTGTGCATTTAGTATCACGGAGAAGATGCAGTAAGAAGCGCTCAACTAGTTTCTTTTGTGGGATGAGTACGGTGTGAGTAGAGACATAACATTTGCACGAATAAGGGAAGAGGAGTACCTCTTTCTGCTAGCAGTGCTGTGTCCTCCTTCTATTTTTCCAATGGTCTTCTTATGGTTCGCTGTAAACGGGAAGTTGTGGAGGACGGCGGAGCCTTGGACGAACCCATGGCCAAGTTGTTGAGCATGGTGCGGTGGCCGTCTGTTGGCGGCGGGGAACCAGATCCGAGGCGGCGAACAACAATGTACGGGAACATCTCCGGTGCAGTGGACGGTTGCGACAGTGGAGCATCAGTGGTGAGGCGCAGGACGGTGTGGTCGAAGTGGTTCTGGTACAGCGCACGTCGGTGTCAGTGTCGTGTAGGCAGCTCTGCCTTGGCTTGAGCTGCTAAGTCCTTGAGGGTGTTGCGGTTGCAGTTGCGTTGGACAACAACGTCGGGGTACTAGCTCATGTTTCGGAGGTGCGATGAGGTGGAGGACGGAGGAGGCTCGGGTTTCACAGCTGGTGCAGATGGCGTTTTGGCGCCCATGAAATATGAAATGGGGAAACGAAGGGAGGGGGAACTAAGGGGGAACAATGTTTCGGGTTGGGACGCGCTTGTTTGAAATTTGAGGAAAGTTACAAACTTTGCCCCCATCTAAAATTTTGGACATATTGCGGGTCGGGGGTAGGACAGTAATCTCAGGTGTCCCAAATGGTGGGGGCATATATTTCGGCCGAGCGCATGGGTGTTTTGGCGCCCACGGCGTATGAATGCTTCTCGGAGGCAGTTGAGATTGGTGTCTTGGTGAAGTTACAAACCTACCCCGGTTTAGACCTTTGGACATCGGGCCGATAGGCTACACGGGCCAGAGTTAGGACAGTAATTTCCTACCACCAAACATTAGTCTGCGTAGTTTCGGGTGACCAGAGACTTATTTGGTGCTTTGTTCAATATTTGGGAGCAGAAGCATTAATGTTTTTGGTTCTCTTGAATTGAACTTTCAGGATTTGTCATCACAAATCTTGACTCTAGAAAATCCTAAAACTACGATTATTTTGGAATGGAGGGGGTGAGGGAGTCCTGGATTAGGGGGTCCTCGGACAGCCGGACTATATGCTTATGCCGGACTATTGGGCTATGAAGATACAAGATTGAAGACTTCGTCCCGTGTCCGGGTGGGACTCTCCTTTGCGTGGAAGGCAAGCTTGGCGATTCGGATATGTAGATTTCCTTCTCTGTAACCGACTCTGTGTAACCCTAGCCCCTCCGGTGTCTATACAAACCGGAGGGTTTAGTCCGTAGGACGACAACAATCATAATCATAGGCTAGCTTCTAGGGTTTAGCCTCAGGGATCTCGTGGTAGATCAACTCTTGTAATACTCATATCATCAAGATCAATCAAGCAGGAAGTAGGGTATTACCTCCATAGAGAGGGCCCGAACCTGGGTAAACATCGTGTCCCCCGCCTCCTGTTACCATTAGCCTTAGACGCACAGTTTAGGACCCCCTACCCGAGATCCGCCGGTTTTGACACCGACAGGGGGTACATTTGAATATACATTATACACGAGTATATATTAAAAAAATAAGCATCTTACCTTAGTTCATGCATGCTTCCAAATATAATCTCCTTGGTTGCAAAAAAATAGTTAGACATGCGTATGAATATATAGCATGTTCAAACACACAACAAAGATTGATGCCCCCTTTTAGATCAGATTTACAAATGCCATTATCTCGGATTCAAATAGATGAATGCACTTCCTCTGAATTCGAATATTCGAAAGCCCCCTTATGTTGAATTGAACATGTATTTTATTTCGTAGCTAGCTATTTGGAATGTATCCATGTAAGTGACAAATGTATAAAGTGCTTCACACTAACAACATGGAGTGCACTAATTAATGTTTATATATGAATTGCAAAAGTAATGCATTGCTTGGATTCAAAACCACTCTCACTCTATGGATTGATACTATGACATAAACACATGCACATGCTAGAATTCAATAGAGTATGGGTGTCTGATAGACCGATGTTCGTTCATACGCAAATTGCAAAAACTATGATCTCATCCAAAAATAATAATGCCATTTATACTCTAATTTAGTGTGTAGAACCGCCTTTTACACGTAGATGCACTATGCCTCGGCCCGTTCTCACACACAGGCTATATATTTCTCTATCTAACGCATAAGTGCACACTGTCGGATTTCGGGCTCCGGCAGACCCTTGAGGTTCGAACACTGGGGTGTGCATGGAAATCTCTCCCCTACCAGCTCGCGTCTCAAGTCTCACAAAGATCTAAGCAAGAAGGATGAACACACAAAGGACACGAGATTTATACTGGTTCAGGCCACCATTATGGTGTAATACCCTACTCCAGTGTGTGGTGTGGTGGATTGCCTCAGGGGCTGATGGTAACAGTACAAAGGGAGAACAACCTCGCGAGGGGCTGTTCTTGAGCTGGTGCGATGAACTGCTTGGGTGAGTTAAGTCACTTCTCTCTCTCTCTGGTGATCTGTTTCTCGGTGCCTCTGCCCTGTGGTGGCTAGTACTATTTATAGAGCGAGGCCCTGGGCCTCTCCCCAAATAATGAGCGGGAAGGGCGCCAACAATTGGCCATTTTGAAGGGGAACATCTGGTACACTTATCCTGACTAAAGTCGGTCTTCAGCTGCCAAAGGCCCTGACGATGACGCCGCCCTGGGCTCCACGACGACCTCCATCCTGCCATTCTGCTGGTCTTGGTCTTATTGCACCAAAACAGTAACCTTTGCCTGATGCCTTGGCATGTGTTTGCCCCCTTTGCACCGAAAGGGAAACAAGGACACTGCACAGGCCGGCGCCCGCCTGGCCTTCGATCGTCATGGCTTGCGTCATTGGCTCCTCGGGAGGTACACTGCCTTGATCTCTCCGCCTCCTCGCGAGCCTGCCTGAGGAGGCTGCTCTTGAGAAAGCTTCCTGTCGTCCGCCCCACGAGGCCTGGCTCCTTGCGAGAGTCTTGAGCTTGAGCTGATGAAGCTGGGCTGCATTGGGCCTCCACTTGGGCCACGCCGCAGGCCGCAGGCAGGCAAGTCTGGGGACCCCCGTTCCCAGAGCGCCGACAGTAGCCCCCGGGCCCAAGGCGTGCCCGGACTTGGCTTAGCAGAGAAGCGAAGGGGCAAGTGCGAAGTGCCGCGGGCCCCAACAGCCTGCGGCCTTGGGCGCCGCGTGGCGGTTGATTGGACGTGGGCTCCTCCGCTTCCCCACGACACCTCGGCAATCGCACGACTTGACAAGTCCCTGCATGCAGAAATGGGTCATGATTACCTGCGATCGTGGAGGCCGACGGTTGGCCTCCTCCGGCTATAAGTACGGAATGGTGCAAGCCATCCTAGTTCGTATCCCCCTACTACTCCTCTTCTTCTTTACCCCGGCTGCTCGCTATCCCCATGGCTCCGCCGAAGAGTTTCTCAGCTGCGGAGAAGGGAAAGGCTCGCCAGGAAGGGCCTAACTCTCCTCCGACCAAGCGCGGCTGGGGCCATCCCCGCAAGCACCCTGCGTCCCCCGGGGCAGCTTCCCGCGGTCGTGGAGGTGGCTCCTTGCACGGCGATGAGCGCCCAGTCGTCGATGGGAGGCACGCCGTGGCTGCGCGACCCCCGAGGCCGCGCTTCCGCTCGGCGGAAGTGCTGCCGGAGTTTGTTGTGTGGTCGGCGGACCCGACCAGCACTTGGCTCCAGCTTCCTCACTTCTTCGTAGGTGAACTTCCGGCCGGCGCTCCGGGCGGCCTCTGGCTTCAGGCGGACGGCTGGTGCAGCAGGGCCTCCTGGGCTTCGTTGGAGGTTTCTGCCGCCGGAGGTTTGACCCTGACCCGCGGCTGGCAAACTTTTGCCCGCGCGCATGGCCGGAGCCGGCGGTGCACCCTGCTCTTTAGGTTTGATGGCGACGCCACCCTCTACATGAGAGTGTTCGGGGAAGACGGTCGCCGTGCTGGGTGCTGCCCCGAAGACGATAACCGCGGCAGGGCGCCCAGCCTTGGCGTTGATCGGGACGGAGATGGCAGCAGGCGCGTGGGCAGCGGCACCCGGGGCTCGCCAAGCTTTGGTGACTCTCCTTTAGACAGCAGCTCCTCAAGTGGGGGTCACGACCAGCCTCCGCGTCGTCGCGCCCGCCTGGGGGAAGGTAGCGGGTCGGTCCGTCGTCGCACCCTAGTGAAGCGAGAGGAGGGAATCTGACCGAGCTCCGGAGGCAGTACGGGCCCTCGTCGTGAGCTGGTGCCGAGCTAGTCATGCCTGTTTCGCCTTTCTTCCTTTCCTGTGCAAAAAGAGGAAGTAGAGTAGGGCCCCACGGGGGCATGTTGAACTGTTACTGTTTATTGTCATGTTGTTTCCGCTATTTCCGTGCTACGTTCCGTGCCGCGTGCCCATGCGCATGAGTTACTTAACCCGGGGAGGCTTGTAGCGGCCTTCGCCCCCCAAGGCCGAGGCCTCGCCGTGCACTTTATGTCCTACAAGGATTAGTCAAGAGGGGTAGCTTCCGGTTTGGTTGCAGGGGCGACCGACTCAGGTCCCGTGCTCGCGTCGCGATGCCCGTGGGGCAAGGACTAGGAGTGGTGCACCCCCTGTGGACTCGGACAGGAGAGCTTCAAACGACCGGGGCAGAAAACACTCGCGAGGGTACCCGCGTACCTCCCTCGCGAGACTTGAGCGAGGGAAAACCAAGGCAAGTGAGCAAACAAAAGATAACGGGTCTTCAGCCAAAGGCAGCGATAGCTTCAGTAAAACTTCAAACAGGAAAGAACAAGCCAGCTGCGGAAAGCAAATGAAAAAGCCGCGTCCGGCACCTAATCTAGTCTTCGACGTCTTCTCACCAGCGCGGAGCTAAGTGCTGCCACTGGGCGTGGGCAGGAGCCCCCGAGGCCCGAGGGCGGCACTCCGGAGACTCCGGGGCGTGTACAGCCCCACTCATTATTACGTGAGAGTGTCACGGGCAGCGAGCTTCACAAGCATTGGCCTTCTTCACAGGCACCGGGCCTTCCCCAGAGTGCGGTAGCTTCACAGGCGTTAGCCTTCTTCACAGGCACCGGGCCTTTCCCAAAATGCGGTAGCTTCACAAGCGTTGGCCTTCTTCACAGGCACCGGGCCTTTCCCAAAATGCGGTAGCTTCACAGGCGTTGGCCTTCTTCACAGGCACCGGGCCTTTCTCAGGGGTAGAATCTCCGGAGATGTTGAATGTTCCATGCGTTCTGGATGGGAACTCCCCCTGGGTCTCCAAGCGCGCGGAGCCAGGCCTGGAAACATGAACAACCTTGAACGGGCCCTCCCACATGGGAGAGAGCTTGTGCAACCCTTCCCTGGAGAGGACCCGTCTGAGCACGAGGTCCCCTACCTCAAGAGTCCTGGGGCGGATGTTGCGGCAGTGGTATCGCCGCAGCGCCTGTTGATACCTTGCCGCTCGTAATGCGGCCTCCCGACGGCGTTCCTCCCCCAGCACGAGATCCGTCCCCCGCATGGCGTCCTGCTGCGCCTCGTCATACCAGCCCCTGCCGCAAGCCTCCAGCTTCTTCTTGAAGGTCCTGGTTTTGAGTCCCCTCAGGACCTCCGCGTTGGCTTGCTCTGCCTGGCCGTTGCTCCGGGGGTGTGCTATCGAAGCGTAGCATATCTGCGTTCCAAGGTTAGCACAATACGTTTTGAAGAGGTTACTGGTGAATTGCGAACCATTGTCGGTGATGATGCGGTTAGGCACCCCAAATCAGCTGACGAGGCCCTTGATGAACTTGACTGCGGAGCCCGCGGGGATGGTGCAGACAGCTTCCACCTCAGCCCACTTGGTGAACTTGTCCACATCAACATAGAGATAGTGATAGCCCCCTGGCGCCCGAGGGAACGGGCCCAGGATATCCAGCCCCCAAACTGCGAATGGCCATGAGAGGGGTATAGTCTGCAGACCCCCCGCCGGCTGATGGATCTGCTTGGTATGGAATTGGCAGGCCTCACAAGCCTTCACCAGCTCCACGGCGTCACTGAGTGTCGTGGGCCAATAGAACCCACTGCCGAACACCTTGCCAACGAGGGTCCGTGATGATGAGTGATGCCCATAGTCTCCATCGTGTATGTCTGCCAGCAGCTCCTTCCCTTGCTCTCTGGAAATGCAACATAGGGCCACATCATTTGGTCACCTTAGGTAGAGCTCTCCATCCTTAATGCAGTAGGCCATGGCCTGCCGCTCCACACGCTCCGCTTCTTCCTCCTTCTCAGGCAGGGTCCCTTGTGTCAGGTAGTTCCTGAGCTCTGTGATCCAGCATCCTTCCTGAGGCTCCGATGCCAGGAGCAGGCGTGCCCCTGAGGCCGGGCCGCAGACCCGGGGCTCCCGAGGCAGGCGGCTGAGGGGGCTCCTCCCGAGGTTGCGCCGTGCTTGATAGTGATGGGGCCGCCGAGGGCTTGAAGAGTCGCTCCTCGAAGACGCCAGGCTCCTGAGGCAGCCACCTGGATGCCCTCTTGGCGATGTCATCAGCCTCTTGATTGGTGCCGCGAGGCACATGCAGCAACTCTAGCCCCTAGAACTGCTTCTCCATCCTGTGAACCTCCGTGAGGTAGGCTTCCATGTGCTCATCCTTTGGCTCTTATACCTTGTTGGAGAAGTTGACGAGGAGTTGTGAATCACCCTTGATGGTGAGGCGCCTTACCCCCAAGGCGATTGCGGCTTTCAGGCCTGCTATCAGGCCTTCGTACTCTTCTATGTTGTTGGAGACCTTCTCTCCGTGCTGGAAACAGAGTTGTACGACGTAGTAGGGCTTGTCTTGAGTGGGAGATATGAGCACCGCGCCAGCCCCCGTGCCGTGTCAGGAGAACGCCCCGTCGAAGTACATGACCCAGCTGTCCGGTGCCTCGCTTCCCGAGAAATGTGACCGATCGTCGCCAGCATCGAGGCCTGGCGCCTCTGCCCATTCCGCCATGAAGTCTGCAAGTGCAGCCCCCTTGATGACTCTGGTCGTGCTAAATTCTAGCTGAAACGCTTGTAGTTCGATGTTCCACTCAGCGACTCTTCCAGCCGAGTTGGGGCTCCTGAGTACCCTTTCCAAGGGGTATGCTGAGACGACCTTGATGGGATGGCCTTGGAAGTAGTGCCACAGCTTGCGTGAGGCCACCAACAACGCGAGGAGGAGTTTTTGGGGCATAGGGTACCATGCCCTCGCGCCCCGTAGCACCGTGCCGACGAAGTACACAGGGTGCTCGACGAGGTTGAGAGTGCTGGAGTCGCTGGCGTCCTCCGAAGGTTGGGGTTCCTCCCGAGATGATGAAGCCCCCAGCGCCTGATCGCTTGGAGGGGCCTCTTCTGCCGCGTGGGGGCTCCCTCGCTACGGTTGATCCTTTTCGGCTGCGGTCTCGGTCTCTGCGGGGCCTTCTTGACTTTGCTTTGCTTCGACCCGGACGGTTGTTGTGGCCTTGATCCAACGCTCTTCCCTAACCGCCACCAGGGCTATGCTGGCGGAGTAGGGGTGGATACAAGGTAGAGCACCAGGGGCTCCCAGGGACACGGAGCTACCATCACTGGAGGGCTGGTTAGGTACGTCTTGAGATCCTGGAACGCCTTGTCGGCCTCCTTAGTCCACTCGAAGGGGCCCTTCTTCTTCATCAGCTTGAAGAAGGGCAGTGCTCATTCCCCCAGCTTGTAGATGAAGCGCCCTAGTGCGGTCACACGCCCGGTGAGCTTCTGCATTTCTCTGAGGGTCTTCGGCGGGCTCATGTCTTCGACTGCTTTGACCTTCTCCGGGTTGGCCTCGATGCCCCTGTGGGATACGAGGAAGCCCAGGAGCTTGCCCAAGTGGACTCCAAACACGCACTTCTCCGGGTTGAGCCGCAGGTCCACCTCACTGAGGCTCGCGAAGGTTTCCTCCAAGTCCTGTATCAGAGTTTTTGCCTCCCGAGACTCCACCACAATGTCGTCGACGTAAGCCTCAGCATTCCTCCCAAGCTGCCGACCCAAGGCAATGTGCATCAGCCGCTGAAAGGTTGCACCTGCGTTGCGCAGCCCAAATGGCATGCATGTATAGCAGTACACTCCACACGGGGTCAGGAAGGCCGTTTTCTCCATGTCTTCCACCGCCATCTTGATCTGGTGGTAGCCCGAGAAGGCATCCAGTAAGTACAACAGGTCACACTCAGTGGTGGAGTCGACGATCTGGTCGATGCGAGGAAGTGGAAATGGATCCTGTGGGCAGGCCTTGTTAAGGTTGGTGAAGTTGACACACATGCATTCCTTTCCTCCCTTTTTGGCACGGCCACTAGGTTAGCCAACCAATCTGGATAGCGGACCTCGCGAATGACCCCTGCCGCTTCCAGCTTGCGGGTCTCCTGGACGATGAAAGCTTGTTTCTCAGTGGACTACCGCCTTGCCTTCTGCTTTACGGGGCGTACGTTGGGGCATACATTGAGGTGATGCTCAATCACTCCCCTCGGGACCCCTGCTAGCTGATCTGGTTCCCATGCGAACACCTTCTTGTTCGCGCGTAGGAACTTCACCAAGGCCTCCTCCTACTCGGGTTCGAGGTTGGCGCCTATGGTGAAGGTGGCGCCAGTGGATCTGTCCTCGTCGACCGGTACCTACTTGGTTTCCACCTTGTCTTGGGTGAATAGCTGCTTCTTCTTAGCCGGCATAGCCCCCCTGGGCTCGAGGACGTCAGTGCTGGCAGGCTGCACGACCGCGGCCGTCTTGAAAACGAGCTTGAGCGCCTGCAGTGCATCCCTTGTGTCTCTCGACACAGTAAGGACGCTGCTACTCCCGGGCATCTTCATGAGGTTGTACACAGGGTGAGTTACTGCCATAAACCGGGCCAAGGCTGGGTAGCCGAGGATGGCATTGTAGGGGAGGCCGATGGGGGCGATGTCAAAGTCAATCATCTCTGTGCGGAAGTTATCGTAGGTGCCGAAGGTCACCGGGAGGCGAATTTGTCCCAAGGAAGCGGTAGAACCGACTCCGACGCCTGAGAAAGGCCTGGTGGGTTGAATCCGCTCTAGTGGTATGTGGAGGAGGCTGAAGGCCTCCACTGAGAGCACGTTGAGACCGGCACCGCCGTCGATGAGGGTCCTGGTGACGGCCACTTGGCAGATGGTGGGGGTGCACAACATCGGAAGCGCACCCGAACCGGCGGGGTTGGTGGGATGATCGTCCGAGCTGAAGGCCAGGTCGGCCTCGGGCGCCACCCAGCCCGGGGGAGCTTCTCGGTGCTTGGAGGTGGCGCCGATCTGGCGGGCGAACGGCTTGATGTGGCGGCCCGAAGGTGGCGCCTGGGAGCCGCCCAGGAGGGCTACGACGACCAGGGATACAGGCACGGCGTAATGGACAAGGAAGAGGTCACGCAGTTCTCCCCAGGAGGTCACAGAGGCCGTTGGTAAGTGCAGCAGCCACATGCGTGGAACGCCGGTGAGGGCCATGGGGAACCAGTTGGCCATCACCCTGTCATCGCCCCCGGCCTTGAGGACAGCCTCCTCGTACGCCAGCAGGAAAACCAGCGGATCCGTCGCGCCGTTGTAGCGCGGCGGCATCTCGGGCTTGAACTTTGGGGGCCACTGCACCTGTCGCAAGGCGGGGTCCAAGTCTCGGAGCTCCCTAGCCCCAGTGACGGCTCCTTCGTCTGGAGGCGCGTCTGCAGGGGCGCGACGAGCACGAGACGACGAACCGGCTGGAGTCGGCGAAGGGGTGGCGGTGCGGCCATCGCGCCGCACCGGTGGATGCAGGGGCGAGGCCTGCTGCTCATCCCCCGCTGGGCCGGTGGCAGCGTTGGCAGCAGGCGACGGAGAACGACGGGGGCGTCCGCCGACGGGCGCCGTCTGCGCGACGTGGGTGGCGAGAGCAGCCCGACACTAGGTGCGAGCATGGTGAGCGTCAGCCATGGACACGGCGGAGGATCAGACACGACCAGCGGAAGAAAGATTCTGGTGCCCCCCTACCTGGCGCGCCAAATGTTGAATTTCGGGCTCCGGCAGACCCTTAAGGTTCGAACACTGGGGTGCGCACGGAAATCTCTCCCCTACCAGCTCGCGTCTCAAGTCTCACAAAAATCTAAGCAAGAAGGATGAACACACAAAGGACACAAGATTTATACTGGTTCAGGACACCATTGTGGTGTAATACCCTACTCCAGTGTGTGGTGTGGTGGATTGCCTCTGGGGCTGATGGTAATAGTACAAAGGGAGAACAGCCTTGCGAGGGGCTGTTCTTGAGCTGGTGCAATGAACTGCTTGGGTGAGTTCAATCGCTTCTCTCTCTCTAGCGATCTGTTTCTCGATGCCTCTACCCTGTGGTGTCTAGTCCTATTTATAGAGTGAGGCCCTGGGCCTCTCCCCAAATAATGAGCGGGAAGGGCACCAACAATTGGCCATTTTGAAGGAGAACATCTGGTACACTTATCATGACTAAAGTCGATCTTCGGCTGCCAAAGGCCCTGACGATGACGCCGCCCTGGGCTCCACGATGACCTCCATCTTGCCGTTCTGCTGGTCTTGGTCTTATTGCACCGAAAACATAACCTTTGCCCGATGCCTTGGCCTGTGCTTGCCCCCTTTGCACCGAAAGGGAAACAAGGACACTGCGCAGGCCGGCACCCGCCTGGCCTTCGATCATCATGGCTTGCGTCACTGGCTCCTCGGGAGGTACCCTGCCTTGATCTCTCCGCCTCCTCACGAGCCTGCCTGAGGAGGCTGCTCCTGAGGAAGCTTCATGTCATCCGCCCTGCGAGGCCTGGCTCCTCGCGAGGGTCTTGAGCTTGAGCTGATGAAGCTGGGCTGCATTGGGCCCCCACTTGGGCCACGCCGCAGGCCGCAGGCAGGCAAGTCTGGGGACCCCCGTTCCCAGAGCGCCGACACACACACTTTATATACATCGGCATTTCTCTCTCACACATGCTCACAATATCTCCCGGGGTGTCATGGTGTCTCACGCAGACACTCTCTATATATCTCCCTCTCTCTTTCTTACTACTATGTACCACTCATTTCACTAATCTCAGTTGGAAAACAGTATTTCTCTCACATGCATATATACACACGCACAGTCTCTACTAGCCCTCTATAGGCACATATATGTGCCTACGTGTCTCCCGCACGCACATTATCTTTAGGCCTCTCTCGCACACATTGCCCCCCTGTCACATCCCTAGTCTGGTATGACTTAGACTAGCTAGCTATTTGTGCATCATATTTAAATTTCATTTAAATTTGAAATGAGGATTGGTGGAAACCTCAGAATCATTTTTTTTAAATGACCCAAATAAAAATTTCTCCAAAAGGGTCCAAGAAAATGCTCATGTTGCCCTCTGAAAATATTGGACAGAGATAAAAATCAAAACAATATTTTTAGGGGCTCATGGACATTTATTTGGCCATTTGGATTAATTCGATAAATATCTGCATTGGAAATATATTTCTATATATATGAAATATGGTCCAAAAATTATGCCAATTATAAAAGAGCTCTGGAATAATACCATTAGCCCCTACAAAAATTGGCATAATAAAATTAAATGACTTAATATATTTATTAAATCAAACAAATGTCAGAAAATTAGAAAAGAAAACAGAAAAGGGGAGAGAAACTTACCTGGGCCACTTACCTGGCCCATCTCCAGCTGGCGGCCCAGCCCACCCCCGCTGCCTTCTGTCGTCTCCCTCCTCGGACAGAAGGACGAGGGCGTGTGCCCGACGCTCGCCGGCACGCGCGCGCGCCACCTTCCCCCCTGCTGGCCACCTCCTGCTTCCCCGGACTCCCTCCCAATGCCACGGAGACGGCCACGTACCCCAGGCCCTCTCATTCCTCCTCCCCCCCATGCTCATCCCCTCCTCTGGCTCCCCCTCACTTCCACCGAACGCGGCCGCCGCCGCCGACGAGAACCACCACGGCCACAGCCACCCCCTCGCCCCTCGGTTGTGCCCACGAGCTCCGCGACGTCGTCCTCGACCCCCTCACCGAACCACGCCCCGCCGGAAGCCCTGCAGCGTCGACTTCGAGCTCTTCTTCAACCTTCGGCCGCCGGTGACCTCGTCTTCGATTCGCGCCGTCTAGGTCGTCCCCAGGCCCACTGAGCTGCGCTTCGACCTCCCAGTGAGCTCCTCCGTCGTTTCCCCCTAACCCCACGGCCTAGCGCTCGTTGTAGCACCACTTCCCATGATGCCCGAAGCACACCGCCGCACGAACTCGTCGCCGATGAGGCTCCGGTGGCCAATCGGCCCCGTGCATATGCCCGTTGGCTTTGTGGGAGCCTGCAGAACGCGTAGTTGCTACCCGTTGATCCTCCCGTGCACGGTGGCGCCGTTTTCATCGGCGCCCGAACTCCGGCGACCGCCAAAGTCGTCGCCGGCGACGTCTCCGGCCACCCCGAGCTCAACCATCACCACCAAGAGCTGCGGCTCGTTCCCAGGAGCTCGTAGATGCTCTCCACCTCCCGTTTGGTGGCCGTAACGTGCAAATGCACTTCCTCCGCCGCGCTCGGCCTCGCCGGCAGCTAAACGCCGGCGAGTTGACCGGGTTTGACCCCCCAGGGTCGCTGACCAGTAGGCCCGACCCCCCCTAACCTTTTAATTAAATTAATTAACCCATGTTAACCCCCCTGTCACTGACGTGTGGGTCCCACACGTCAGGTTTGACCCTGGACAGCCGCATTGACCCGCTGATGTAGTGATGACGTCATGCTGGCGCAATAATATAATTTCTGGATTTAAATTTAATCAGAAAATTCCAGAAATTGATTTAAACTTCAAAAATTCATAGAAATTCAACCGTAGCTCAGATTGAAATAATTTATATATGAAAAATTATCAGAAAAATGCAATCTTTCCATCTGTACTAGTTTCATGCATGACAAACCAACTTATACATGCTGAATATGAGAAAACACATTATGGCATATTAAGAGACTTATTTTTGGAGTTGCATTTGAACCTTTTGTTCAAATGGACTTCATTCAATTGAATACTAGTTGCATTAGCTCAATCAGCATCACATCTACATGCCATGTTCATGCATCATATTGTTGCATATGATTGTGTTTTGATTGCCGGCACCGTTCCTTCTCGATAGGTCCTGCTCCGGAGACGTTCCAGAGTACCTGTCTGTGAAGCAGTGCCTCCCTTGTTGATTTACCAGGCAAGCAAACCCCCTTGTTCATCTCGATAAAACCCTACTCTCTCGCTCCTGCTCTCAGTTATTGCATTAGGACAACAACGATTCATCTGCTATTTTGTGCTGCGGTAGTTGAACCCATTCCTCTGCATGACCTGTCATTGCCACAGTAAATAGTTGAAACCCACTAGCATGTGTAGGAGTTGATTGAAGCCACTGATGTGTTCCTACCATGCTATGCCTGCTATTGCTTAGAGTTGTGTCAGGTCTGATTCATTGGGAATGAATTGGAGTGTCACGATATGTTCTGATGCTGAGAGTGAAGTGTGTGAACACGATTTGGTAAAGGTAGCGGTGAGAGGCCATGTAGGAGTACTTGGTGGGTTGTCTCACTGGAACCGTCCTTAAGTCCTGAGTTCTGTGTATGTTGTCCAATGACTCGATACTACCACACATTGGGCTCCGGGCGCTCCAAGCCCTCTCGACTTATTAACCAACTTGATCTCTGTCCAGGAGTCGCAACTAGTTTCTGGTGTTTGTAGGTAGTGCTATTTTTCTACCAAGTGGCACCCGGCAGGGTGGGCTTGGGACAGACTAGGCACACGTGGCCTGGTGTACCGAGTGGCACCCGGATGGTGGGCTCGGGAACCCTGTACACATCGTTTGGGGCCGTGAGCGACACCCCGGCCGGATCTCCTTGCGGATGAAACCCGAATAGGCGATAAACCTGGACTAGAGTCTTGTGTGGTTAGTCAGGTCGTGGCCGACACCCTCGCCAGGCTTCCGCTTGAAGGTTGCCGAGATACATGACGTGTACATGGCGGTAAGTGGCGAGAGCGTGTGTGAAGAAGTACACCCCTGCAGGGTTAACATGATCTATTCGAATAGCCGGGTCCGCGGTTATGGACTTCTTGGATGCTTACATGGTACATAGACAACTTGAAGTGGATACTATAAAATGCTCAAGACAAGTGTGAGTGCTATGGATGGCCTTCTCGTAGGGAGGCGGGGACGAATCCATAGTAGTGTATTGTGTGGTGATTAGTGGACTCGTGTACGTTGTTTCACCTCCAGAGTTTCTGGTAGTCGTAGAATAGGATAGCCACAGAGTCAAAGCTGGCTTGCTGCAACTAAACCCCACATTACCCTCTTGATACCAATGCATGCATGATAGGATCTGATGTAAGTCTTGCTGAGTACCTTTGTACTCATGTTGCTTTATTTATGTTTTTGCAGCGGAGACTTTGGTCTTACTAGTGTTCTCGTGGACTTCGACTAGTAGCTAGTACCTCAGCTACGATCTTGATCGGATGTTGTAGATAGTCAGGCTCTTCAGCCTTTTTCTTTTGTAGATGTCTGTACCCAGACATGTAATGCTTCCGCTTGTTGCTTGTATGCTCTGTATGATGGGTCTTGTGACCCCTGTTTGCAATATATGCTATGACGGCTCTTCTGAGCCTTTATCTATATGAGTTGTTGAGTTATGCTGTGATGCCATGTTGTACAGCACATACTTGCATGTTATGCGTACGTGTAATGTGTATTGCTATGTGTGGGATCTGACTATCTAGTTGTTTATTCTTAGTAGCCTCTCTTACCGGGAAATGTCTCCTAGTGCTTCCACTGAGCCCTGGTAGCTTGCTACTGCTCCGGAACACGTAGGCAGGCCGGCATGTGTCCTTCTTCGATCCTGTGTCTGTCCCTTCGGGGAAATGTCACGTGATGAATACCGGAGTCCTGCTAGCCCGCTACAGCCCGGTTCACCGGAGACCTGTTAGCCCAGTGCTACAGCCTGGATTCACTCGCTGATGACCGACACTTTCGATGCTGGGTCATGGATGCTTGTCCCTGTAAGTTAGTGCCACTTTGGGTTTATGACTAGCCATGTCAGCCCGGGCTCTTTATCATATGGATGCTAGCGACACCATCATATACGTGTGCCAAAATGCGCAAACGGTCCCGGGCAAAGGTAAGGCGACACCCGTGGGGATACCGTGCGTGAGGCCGCAAAGCGATATGAGGTGTTACATGCTAGATCGATGTGGCATCGAGTCGGGGTCCTGACACCCCCCCACAAACCTCTCTCTTAGTAGTTGGCAGATATGATTCCAGCAGATCATTCGGTAGGACATCCCTGACTGTTAGGCTGGATGGTAATACGAGGCGAAGTTTTACCCAAGTTCTAGGCCTTGTAGTTGAGGAAAAGCCCACTCCGTGGTACCGTATATTTGTGATAGGTGTGTGTACAAAGTACACGTGAATACCAGTTATTGTGCATATGTGTATGCTATCGACGAACTAGCCCCCGGGATTCGATAACATACTCGGGCCTAGGGTTACAAATCATATATAGTCGACTTATCATTAGTGGGGATAGAGTCCTGCACGACTCTGGTAGCTTCATTTTGTACGCTGAGTCCTCCACATAGGTCTTCGTATAATGCGTCTTGGTCCAACCTATGTGGTGCAGGATGGAACCGACCCATGAGTCCTCATGTTGACCCACCACAAGTAGAAATGATGTGCCCACCACACCCCATACGCAATCAGCCACTAAGAAAATAAGCATATACAATAGTACAGTCTTATACATGAAAGTTAATTGCATGGTGCATCCAATAATATTTGTTGTGCATTGTAAATGTTTATATTTTCTCCTAAAATGTTAGTCATGGAAAGAGAAACGAAGGGCATATCTCTCATTGTCTCCACCGGACACCCCCTCTTTCTACACCACTTTCACGTACGCACACAAACTATCTCTCAACCCTCTAAAAGTATGGATGCCCCTGACACATTCACGCGTGGCGCTCACTATATTTCAAGCGAAAGCACTGTACGGTCACCAGACTTCAGAATATGCTCATTACGGTCACCGTATACATTCTCGTGGTGATCATATGGTATCTAGCTCATGATACGCCTCTGTATTTTGTTGATGACACTGACGGACATTGTATTTGATGTGTGCTCCATATTTTGTTGACGACACTTACGGTCATTGTATTTGAAGCGAAACCACGATATGGTCACTGGACTTCAGAATAAGCTCATCACGGTAACCGTATACATTTGTTGGTGCTAACCAGCCTATGGTTGGATAGTTAGGAGGACAGTGGTGTCCCCGGCCCACCAGGGTTAAAGTCCCGGTGCTCGCATTTATCCTGGATTAATTTCAGTATTTTCCAGTGATGTGTGTTCAGTGGGAGGAGACGTTCCCCTCGACTACAAGGCATCTACGGTGACTTTATAAAATCTCAAGATCATATGCTGGCTCACTCTCTCAAAGGTGCTAATAGGGGTAGGGTCTGCGTGTGTGCACTTATAGTGGTGAGTGTTTGCACGTATATATGAGCGCTTGCGTCTGTACTATGTTAAAAAATACATGTCATGATTAGACGGTCACTAGCTCACCCGTACAACTCCATATTTTGTTGATGACACCATCAATTGACCAGTCAAACTTTTCATGTCGCGCAACTAGTGTTGCACCATCAGCGCGCGTTATCATGGGGCCCACCTGTCAACACGTATATGAAAGAAAGAAATGGTAGTTTGAGTCCGTACTGGTTTAATAAAATACATTTTATGGTGATCATACGGTCACTGGCTCACCATACATCTTCATATTTTGTTGATGACACAATCAATTGACCAGTCAAACGGTCCACATTCAGCAACGCACATTACCATAAGGCCCACCCGCCAGCGTGTATATGAAAGACAGAAATGGTAATAAATTAGTGATCGGTGGGGATTCGAAGTCGTGAGACCTCTGGTTGGCAGCCCGTGCCTCCTAACCACAGAGGACAAGGATCGCCTTGTGATGATATGCTGAGCCGGCCGGTTTAGTTGCACGCTTGCACGAGCCACTTTGGTGAATATAAACTCATCACACATGCACACAAACACGCCTGCAACGCCCGCATGCATGCATGTAATACTCACACATACGTACACATGCACGCCCTCAACACTCACTCGAATACACGCACGCATGCAGGCGTGCAACACTGACACATACACATGCACTCACGAACACACGCACGCACACACACATGCATGCAACACTAAAACGTACACATCCACGCACGCAACACTCGCACGCCGGCATGCACACAACACACGACGCAAGACACACGCTCAACCTATACGTGCATGCACCCTTTGTTAAGGACATGGATTGTTACGGGTATTAATCAATCTTATCTATGATAAGCAGAACATTGATGTTTGCAGCGGTCTTTATGAATCACAACGTATCGAATACGCTATCAATGTATTTATGAAAATTTTAAAATTCTCTTACATTATATAGTAGGCTTATCTACATGAAATAGATGACGTCACAATCAATGAACAATCATCGGTTTATGAAATGCCCACTACTGACCGCCCTGGCCCACCAAAAGCTCCTTTGCCGTGTGCTGTCTGCGTTGGGTCACTGACATGCAGGCCAGGAACCCAACGATCCCACATGTCAATGGAAGAATGGCGCAGTGTCATACATCAGAGTCGAGGGTGCCGCCCGGGTGAACACACCTGGCTGAACACGCCTCCTTGCCGCATTCAAACGCCTCCATGAAACCCGTGTGGAAGCCGAAAAACCCACTCTGGACACACATCCGCTCATGACAGGGCCGACATTAAATGCAACACCGGCCGAGCTCCTCCCATGTGCCGTCTATTTAATCTCCTATTTAAACGAGGCCAGACGCCGACCAAGAATCGCACACCTCCGCCGCTCCCCTATCTCCTCCTTCACCATTTTCCACTCTTACAATGGCTTATGAAGAGTAGTTATCTGGCATACAAGCCAGCTGGGTGGCCCGCCGAGCCCACCAGATACGATCTATGTAGCTTGCTGATCCACCTCCCTCCCCTCGCCTGGCAAAGCCAGTTGCCGCCCCAAGCCGGCACGCTATTCAACAACTCGCTGCTCCAGGCCAGCTCGACGAGGAGCGGCGAGCTGCTCCGGCCGACACAGCGGGGAGCATGAGCGTCGTCGCTGCCGGCCACGCCGCTGCCTCGTACCGCAGCTCCCCTGTCTACGACTGTGTCTCCCATTTTTGTGGATGAGACTCCCATGCCTGCGGCCGCGCCATGCAAGCATTGATAGAAGCCAGGTGCGCGGAGGGCGACGAGTCGGAGGCCAGCGCCTCCGCGTCCGCGGCCATCATCGAGGAGAAGTAGAACACGGGAGGCTACCGCCGTTTGGGTCCCATGAAGGCCACCACGGAGGAGACGCCGGTGTACACAGCCGGTGTCTTGCAGGATCCTTTTGTTGCGAGGACCTTCGTCGACCCTGCATGGGCTCCATGGAAGCGGAGGAGCCCCCTTTAGACTCCCGTCTTGGGCATCAGCCAACGATGTTAGTTGAGTGGTGGGGAAGCGAGCCGTCCTTTGCACTGAAGCATGATAACCCACAAGTATAGGGGATCGCAATAGTTTTAGAGGGTAGAGTATTCAACCCAAATTTATAGATTCGACACAAGGGGAGCCAAAGAATATTTGCAAGTATTAGCAGCTGATTTGTCTATACGTCTTCAACGTATCTATAATTTTTGATTTCTCCATGCTATAATATTACCCGTTTTGGATGTTTATTGGCTTTACTTTACACATTTATATCGTTTTTGGGACTAACCTACTAACCGGAGGCCCAGCCCATATTGCTGTTTTTTTTGCCTATTTCAGTATTTCGAAGAAAAGGAATATCAAATGGAGTCCAAACGGAATGAAACCTTGGGTAGTGATCTTTTTGGAACAAACGTGATCCAGAGGACTTGGAGTGGAAGCCAAGAAACAATCGAGGCAGCCACGAGGGTGCCCGGCGCGCCCCCTAGGGCTGGGCGCGCCCCCCACCCTCGTGGGCCCCTCGGATGTCCACCGACCTACTTCTTCCTCCTATATGTACCCATGTACCCTGAAAACATCAGAAGCAACCACAAAAAACTATTTCCACCTCCGTAACCTTCTATATCCACAAGATCCCATCTTGGAGCCTTCGCCAGCGCTCCGCCGGAGGGGGAATCGATCACGGAGGGCCTCTACATCATCTCCAAGGCCTCTCCGATGAGTTGTGAGTAGTTTACCACAGACCCTCGGGTCCATAGTTATTAGCTAGATGGCTTCTTTTCTCTCTTTGAATCTCAATACCATGTTCTCCTTGATCTTCTTGGAGATCTATTCGATGTAACTCTTTTTGTGGTGTGTTTGTCGAGATCCGGTGAATTGTGGGTTTATGATCAAGTTTATGTATGAGAAATATTTGAATCTCCTCTGAATTCCTTTATGTGTGATTAAGTTATCTTTTCAAGTCTCTTCGAATTATCAGTTTGGTTTGGCCTACTAGATTGATCTTTCTTGTAACGGGAGAAGTGCTTAGCTTTGGATTCAATCTTGCGGTGTCCTTTCCCAGTGACAGCAGGGGCAGCAAGGCACGTATTGTATTGTTGCCATCGAGGATAAAAAGATGGGGTTTATATCATATTGCATGAGTTTATCCCTCTACATCATGTCATCTTTCTTAATGCGTTACTCTATTCTTTATGAACTTAATACTTTAGATGCATGCTGGATAGCGGTCGATGTGTGGAGTAATAGTAGTAGATGCAGGCAGGAGTCGGTCTACTTGTCATGGACGTGATGCCTATATACATTATCATGCCTAGATAATCACATAGTTATTCGCTTTTGTATCAATTGCTAGACAGTAATTTGTTCACCCACCGTAATACTTATGCTATCTTGAGAGAAGCCACTAGTGAAACCTATGCCCCCGTGTCTATCTCTTATCATATAAGCTTTCAATCTACTTTTATTTGCATCTTTACTTTTCCAATCTATATCATAAAATCCCAAAAATATATTTATATTATCATATTACCTCTATCAGATCTCACTTTCGCAAGTGGCCGTGAAGGGATTGACAACCCCTTTATTGCGTTGGTTGCGTGTTCTTGTTTATTTGTGGCCGTGTAGGTGCGTGGGACTTTTCAGGAGCCTCCTACTGGATTGATACATTGGTTCTCAAAAACTGAGGGAAATACTTACACTACTATTACTGCATCACCCTTTCCTCTTCAAAGAAAACCAACGCAAGCTCAAGACGTAGAAAGAAGGATTTCTAGCGCCGTTGCCAGGGAGGTCTTCGCTCAAGTAAAGACATACCAAGTACCCATCACAAACTCATCTCCCTCGCATTTACATTATTTGCCATTTGCCTCTCGTTTTCCTCTCCCCCACTTCACCCTTGCCATTTTATTCGCCCTCTCTTTCCCAATCTCCTCTCTCTTTCACTTTCCTTTTTGTTTGCTTGTGTGTTGGATTGCTTGTCGCGATGGTGCAAGATAATACCAAATTGTGTGACTTTTCCTATACCAATAATAATGATTTCCTTAGTACTCCGATTGCTCCTCTCAATGATGTTGAGTCTTGTGAAATCAATGCTACTTTGCTGAATCTTGTTATGAAAGATCAATTCTCCGGCCTTCCTAGTGAAGATGCCGCTACCCTTCTAAACAACTTTGTTGATTTGTGTGAGATGCAAAATAAGAAAGACACGGGTAATGATATTGTTAAATTGAAGTTATTTCCGTTTTCACTTAGAGATCGTGCTAAAGTTTGGTTCTCGTCTTTGCCTAAGAATAGTATTGATTCATGGAATAAGTGCAAAGATGCTTTTATCTCTAAGTATTTTCCTCCCGCTAAGATCATCTCTCTTAGGAACGATATTATGAATTTTAAACAACTTGATCATGAGCATTTTGCCCATTCTTGGGAAAGAATGAAATTAATGATTCACAATTGCCCTACTCATGGTTTGAATTTATGGATGATCATACAAAATTTTTATGCCGGATTGAATTTTGCTTCTAGAAATCTTCTAGATTCGGCCGCGGGAGGCACGTTTATGGAAATCACCTTAGGAGAAGCTACCATACTCCTTGATAATATTATGGCTAATTATTCTCAATGGCACACCGAAAGATCTACTAGTAAAAAAGTGCATGCTATAGAAGAAATTAATGTTTTGAGTGGAGATGGACGAACTTATGAAATTGTTTGCTACTAAGAGTGCTTCTATTGATCCCAATGATATACCTTTGTCTACTTTGATTGAGAATAATAATGAATCTATGGATGTGAATTTTGTTGGTAGGAATAATTTTGGTAACAATGCTTATAGAGAAACTTTAATCCTAGACCGTTCCCTAGTAATTCCTCTAATAATTATGGAAATTACTACAATAATTCTTATGATAATTATAATAAGATGCCTCTGATTTTGAGAATAGTGTGAAAGAATTTATGATCTCTCAAAAGAATTTTAATGCCATGCTTGAAGAAAAATTGCTTAAAGTTGATGATTTGGCTAGGAACATTGATAGACATTCGCTTGATGTTGATTCTTTGAAACTTAGATCTACTCCTCCTAAGCATGATATCAATGAGTCTCTCAAAGCTATGAGAATTTCCATTGATGAGTGCACTGAAAGAACCGCTAGATTGCGTGCTAAGAAAGATTGCTTCGTAAAAGCATGTTCCTCTAGTTTCCATGAAAATAATGATGAAGATCTAAAAGTTATTGATGTGTCCCCTATTAAATCTTTGTTTTGCAATATGAATCTTGATAATGATGGGACTGGAGATGAGTCAACTTTAGTTAAAAGGCGTCCCAATGATTCAGAGTTCTTAGATCTTGATGCTAAATTTAGTAAAAGTGGGATTGGAGAGGTCAAGACTTTAAATATCATTGAACCCACTATCTTGGATTTCAAGGAATTTAATTATGATAATTGTTCTTTAGAAGGTTGTATTTCCTTGTTGCAATCCGTGTTGAATTCTCCTCATGCTTATAGTCAAAATAAAGCCTTTACCAACCATATTGTTGATGCCTTGATGCAATCTTATGATGAAAAACTTAATTTGGAAGTTTCTATACCTAGAAAACTTAATGATGAGTGGGAACCTACTATAAAGATTAAAATTAAAGATCATGAGTGTTATGCTTTGTGTGATTTGGGTGCTAGTGTTTCCACGATTCCGAAAACTTTATGTGATATTCTAGGTTTCCATGATCTTGGTGATTTCTCTTTAAATTTGCACCTTGCGGATTCCACCATTAAAAAGCCAATGGGAAGGATCAATGATGTTCTCATTATTTCAAATAGGAATTTGGTGCCCGTAGATTTTATCGTTCTTGATATAGATTGCAATCTTTCATGTCCTATTATTCTAGTTAGACATTTCCTTAGAATGATTGGTGCAATTATTGATATGAAGGAAGGGAATATTAGATTCCAATTTCCATTAAGGAAAGGCATGGAGCACTTTCCAAGAAAGAAAGTTAAATTACCTTATGAATCTATCATGCAAGCTACTTATGAATTGAGTACCAAAGATGGCACTACTTAGATCTATCCTCGCTTTTATGCCTAGCTAGGGGCGTTAAACGATAGCGCTAGTTGGGAGGCAACCCAATTTTATCTTTGTTTTTTGTTTTTGCTTCTGTTTAGTAATAAATTTATCATCTACCTTCTGTTTATATGTGTTTTCATGTTTTAATTAGTGTTTGTGCCAAGTAGAAACTATAGGATAACCTATGGTGATAGTTAATTTGATTCTTCTGAAAAACAGAAACTTTGCACGCACGAAAATAATTTTGGTAATTCACAGAAACGTGATTTTGCGTTGATTCTTTTTTCTGTAGATCAATAGACAAATTTACCAGGACTTCCTATTTTTGTAGGATTGTTAGAGTTCCAGAAGTATTCGAGAGTTACAGATTACTACAGACAGTTCTGTTTTTGACAGATTCTGTTTTTCGTGTGTTGTTTGCTTATTTTGATGCATCTATGGCTAGTATGTAGGGGTATGAACCATAGAGAAGTTGGAATACAGTAGGTTTAACACCAATATAAATAAAGAATGAGTTCATTACAGTACCTTATGTGGTGGTTTATCTTTCTTGCACTAACGGAGCTTATGAGATTTCCCGTTGAGTTTTGTGTTGTGAAGTTTTCAAGTTTTGGGTAAAGATTTGATGGATTATGGAATAAGGAGTAGCCAGAGCCTAAGCTTGGGGATTCCCATGGAACCCCAATATATTCAAGAATATCCAAAAGCCTAAGCTTGGGGACGCCCCGGGAAGGCATCCCCTCTTTCGTCTTCGTCTATCGGTAACTTTACTTGGAGCTATATTTTTATTCGCCACATGATATGTGCTTTGCTTGGAGCATCTTGTATGATATTAGTCTTTGATTTTTAGTTTACCACAATCATCCTTGCTGTACACACCTTTTTGGAGAAACCCACTTGATTGGAATTTATTAGAATACTCTATGTGCTTCACTTAAATCTTTTGAGCTAGATATTTTTGCTCTAGTGCTTCACTTATATCTTTTAGAGCACGGTGGTGGCTTAATTTTGTAGAAATTGTTGATCTCTCATGATTCACTTATATTATTTTGATAGTCTCTTAGAACAGCATGGTATTTGCTATGGTTATAAAATTGGTCCTATTATGATGGGCATCCAAGTTGGGTATAATAAAAACTATCATAGGAAGTGAATTGGATGCTATGATCAATTTGATGCTTGATAATTGTTTTGATATATTAGGATGGTGATATTAGAGTCATGCTAGTTGGGTGATTATGAATTTAAAGAATACTTGTGTTGAAGTTTGTGATTCCCGTAGCATGCACGTATGGTGAACCGCTTTGTGATGGAGTTGGAGCACAATTTTATTTATTGATTGTCTTCCTTATGAGTGGCGGTCGGGGACGAGCGATGGTCTTTTCCTACCAATCTATCCCCTTACGAGCATGCGCATAGTACTTTGTTCTTGATGACTTGTAGACTTTTGCAATAAGTATGTGAGTTCTTTATGACTAATGTTAAGTCCATGGATTATACGCACTCTCACCTTCCACCATTGCTAGCCTCTCTTGTACCGCACAACTTTCACCGGTACCATACACCCACCATATACCTTCCTTAAAACAGCCACCATACCTACCTATTATGGCATTTCCATAGCCATTCCGAGATATATTGCCATGCATCCATCGTTCCGTTTATTATGACACGCATCATCATTGTCATGTTGCTCTTTGCATGATCATGTAGTTGACATCGTATTTGTGGCAAGGCCACCTTCATAATTTTCATACATGTCACTCTTGATTGATTGCATATCCCGATACACCGCCGGAGGCATTCATATAGAGCCATATCTTGTTGAGTTCTAACCTTGAGTTGTAAGTAAATAAAAGTGTGATGATCTTCATTATTAGAGCATTGTCCTAGTGAGGAAAGGATGATGGAGACTATGATTCCCCCACAAGTCGGGATGAGACTTTGGACTTTATGAAAAAAAAGAAGAAAAAAAGAAAGGCAAAAAAAAGAGGCCCAAAGAAAAAAAAGAAGAGAAAAAGAAAAAAAATGAAAAATGAAAAAAAATTAGAGAAAAAGAGAGAAGGGACAATGTTACTATCCTTTTTACCACACTTGTGCTTCAAAGTAGCACCATGATCTTCGTGATAGAGAGTCTCCTATATTGTCACTTTCATATACTAGTGGGAATTTTTCATTGTAGAACTTGGCTTGTATATTCCAATGATGGGCTTCCTCAAAGTGCCCTAGGTCTTCGTGAGCAAGCAAGTTGGATGCACACCCACTTAGTTTCTTTTGTTGAGCTTTCATACATTTATAGCTCTAGTGCATCCGTTGCATGGCAATCCCTACTCACTCACATTGATATCTATTAATGGGCATCTCCATAGCCCGTTGATACGCCTAGTTGATGTGAGACTATCTTCTCCCTTTTTGTCTTCTCCACAACCACCATTCTATTCCACATATAGTGCTATGTCCATGGCTCACGCTCATGTATTGCGTGGAAGTTGAAAAAGTTTGAGATAACTAAAGTATGAAACAATTGCTTGGCTTGTCATCGGGGTTGTGCATGATTAAATACTTTGTGTGATGAATATAGAGCAACAGCCAGACTATATGATTTTGTCGGGATAACTTTCTTTAGCCATGTTATTATGAGAAGACATGATTACTTTGATTAGTATGCTTGAAGTATTACTATTTCTTATGTCAATATGAACTTCTATTTTGAATCATTTGGATCTAAACATTCATGCCACAATAAAGAAAATTACATTGAGAATTATGCTAGGTAGCATTCCACATCAAAAACTCTGTTTTTATCATTTACCTACTCGAGGACGAGCAGGAATTAAGCTTGGGGATGCTTGATACATCTTCAATGTATCTATAATTTTTGATTGTTCCATGCTATTATATTACCCGTTTTAGATGTTTATGGGCTTTACTTTACACATTTATATCATTTTTGGGACTAACCTACTAACCGGAGGCCCAACCCGTATTGCTGTTTTTTTGCCTATTTCAGTATTTCGAATAAATGGAATATCAAACGGAATGAAACCTTCGGGGGCAATCTTTTTGGAACAAATGTGATCCAGAGGACTTGGAGTGGAAGTCAAGAAACAACCAAGGCAACCACGAGGGTGCCCGGCGCACCCCCTAGGGCTGGGCGCGCCCCCACCCTCGTGGGCCCCTCGGGCGTCCACCGACCTACTTCTTCCTCCTATATATACCCATGTACCCCGAAAACATCAGAAGCGACCACGAAAAACTATTTCCACCACTGTAACCTTCTGTATCCGCAAGATCCCATTTTGGAGCCTTCGCCGGCGCTCCGTCGGAGGGGGAATTGATCATGGAGGGCCTCTACATCATCTCCAAGGCTTCTCCGATGAGTTGTCAGTAGTTTACCAGAGACCCTCGGGTCCATAGTTATTAGCTAGATGGCTTCTTCTCTCTCTTTGAATCTCAATACCATGTTCTCCTTGATCTTCTTGGAGATCTATTTGATGTAACTCTTTTTGCGGTGTGTTTGTCGAGATCCGATGAATTGTGGGTTTATGATCAAGTTTATCTATGAGAAATATTTGAATCTCCTCTGAATTATTTTATGTGTGATTAAGTTACCTTTGCAAGTCTCTTCGAATTATCAGTTTGGTTTGGCCTACTAGATTGATCTTTCTTGCAACGGGAGAAGTGCTTAACTTTGGGTTCAATCTTGCGGTGTCCTTTCCTAGTGACAGCAGGGGCAGCAAGGCTCATACTGTAATGTTGCCATCGAGGATAAAAAGATGGGGTTTATATCATATTGCATGAGTTTATCCCTCTACATCATGTCATCTTTCTTAATGCGTTACTCTGTTCTTTATGAACTTAATACTCTAGATGCATGCTAGATAGCAGTCGATGTGTGGAGTAATAGTAGTAGATGCAGGCAGGAGTCGGTCTACTGGTCACGGACGTGATGCCTATATACATGATCATGCCTAGATAATCTCATAATTATTCGCTTTTCTATCAATTGCTCGACAGTTATTTGTTCACCCACCGTAATACTTATGCTATCTTGAGAGAAGCCACTAGTGAAACCTATGGCCCCCGGGTCTATCTCTTATCATATAAGTTGTCAGCGTTCTGGGAACGGGGGTACCCAGACTTGCCTGCCTGCGGCCTGCGGCGTGGCTCAAGGGGTGGCCCAATATGGCCCATCTTCATCAACATATGCCCAAGACCCTCGCGAGGGGCCGAGCCTCGCGGGGCGGACGACAGGAGGCTTCCTCGGGCACAGCCTCGTCAGGCTGGCTCGCGAGGAGGCGGAGAGATCAAGGCGGGGTACCTCGCGAGGTGCCCGTGATGCAAGCCATGACGACCGAGGCCAGGCGGGCGCCGGCATGCGCAGAGTCCTTGTTTCCTCTTTGGTGCAAAGGGGGCAAGCGCAGGCAAGGGTATCAAGAAAAGGCAACCATTTCGGTGCAACAAGACCAAGACCAGCAGGACGGCAGAACGGAGGTCATCGTGGAGCCCAAGCCGGCGTCATCGTCAGGGTCTTTGGTAGGCGAGGACCAACTTTAGTCAGGATAAGTGTACTAGATGTTCCCCTTCAAAATGGCCAATTGTTGGCACCCTTCTCGCTCAATATTTGGGGAGAGGCCCAGGGCCTCTGCCTATAAATAGGACTAGCCACCCACAGGGTAGGAGGATCCGCATCTATAGGCGGAAGAGCTTAGAGGCATCCGCATCCGAGACACAGAGACAGAGAGGCGACTGAATTCCCCCTAGCAGTTCATTGCCCCAGCCAAGAACAGACCCTCGCGAGGTTGTTCTTCCTTGTACTGTTCATCATCAGCCTCTGAGGCAATCCACACACCACAAACTGGAGTAGGGTATTACACCAAATGGTGGCCTGAACCCGTATAAATCTCATGTCCCTTGTGTTGTTCTTCGTGTAGTTTTAGATCCTTGCGAGGCGGTGAGACATGGGTAGGCAGGAGGTGTGATATCCGCATGCACCCCAGTGTTCGAACCTTGAGGGTCTGTCGGAACCCGAAATCCGACATTTGGCGCGCCAGGTAGGGGTGCACCGGAATCCGCCTTCCGTCGCCTTGTGTTTCACCGCCCGTGGCATCCATGTCAGACGCTCGTCGATCCCGCGCTGAGCGCCGGACCGCTCTCGCCAATCGCGTCGCCCAGATGGCCCCCGTCGGCGGGCGCCCTCGCCGTTCCCCGTCACCTACCATCTTCGCCGCCACCGGCCCGGCGGGGAACGAGCATCAGGCGTCGTCCCTGCATCCCTCGGTGCCGCGAGAAGGCCGCACCGCCACCCCGTCGCTGACTCCAGCCGGCTCCTCGTCCCACGCCCGTCGCGCTCCTGCGGACGCGCATGCCGCGCTGCTCCTAGTGCGGGAGCTCCTGCACTACCGTCCCGTCGACGACCTCTACGACGAATGGCTCGCCCGCATCACCGAGCTTGTCAGCGCCGCTTGGGGCTCCCCTGCACCATCCCTCTCACTGCACCACGCCCCGCCCTACGCGAGCGACGAAGCTCCGGGGGCGCCTCAGCCGCCTCCCCCTCAAGAAGGCGCCTTGGCCCCAAGGCGCGTGGCCCCTGGGCGGAACCCACTCCGTCCGGCGCCAGCACAGCAAGAGAAGAGCTGCCAAGAGATCCCTCGTCCCCAAGAAGCCGCCCGTGTGCTCCCCGCACCGGCCCGGCACGAATGCGTGCCTGCTCCAGCGCATCAAGACCCCGCGCTGCACCTAGCGGCAGCGCACAGAGACCCGCAAGATCAAGCTCTCCGTCACCAAAGGGCTCCCTCGGTCACTGCAGGCTACCATGCCTTCTCCGCCGAGCTGTGCAGCGTGACCCGGCCGGGCAAGTTCAAGCTAGACCTGCCCCCGCGCAACGATGGCACGGCTGACCCTGCCGAGTTCCTCCAGCTCTACAAGCTGGGCATCGAAGCCGCCATCGGGGACGAGAAGGTCATGGCGAACTGGTTTCCCATGGCGCTCAAGGACAGCGCCCGCACCTGGCTCCTGAACTTGGCTCCTGGCACGATATCCTCCTAGGACGAGATGCGCACCCGATTCATCGCCAACTTCCAAGGCACCCGCGACCGGCCCCCGGCCATGAGCGACTTGCGCTGCATCAAGCAGTAGCCGGGAGAGACCCTGCAGAAGTTCATCTACCGCTTCAACAGCGCTCGCCTTAAGATCCCCAAGGTGTCTGAGGAGGCCATCATCTTAGCCTTCTCCGACGGCGTATGTGATGTCAAGATGAAGGAGGAGCTTGCGATCCATGAGGACCTGTGCACCTCCCTGGAGCTGTTCAACCTGGCGACCAAGTGCGCTAGGGCTAAGGAAGGGCGCCTTTCCCTTCTCGAGCTGCCAGCTGCAGACCCAGAAGAGAAGAAGCCCAAGGCCAAGGATGTGAAGCACAAGGGGGCTGCCGTGCTTGCGGCAGAGCCGGACACCAGGCGAGGCAGGGATCAGCCTGAGTCATCCAAGGGCAGCCGGTACTGCATGTACCACGACCTCCACACCCACAACACCAACGAATGCCAAGAGCTCAGGGCCGTGCGAGACGTGCGTGCCAGCCGACGCCCCGAGCGCAGCGACCGGGGCTATGGCCGAGGAGGAGGAAGAGGTGGAGGACGATGGGAAGACTGTGGCCCTCGCCAAGGGTGGTGTGACCGGCCTCGCGAGGACCGCTGGCAGGACCAGCCTCGTGAGGGAGGTTGGAGGGACCCACCTCGCGAGGGGGGTTGGAGGGATCAGCCTTGCAAGGATCGCCCACAAGGCAACGCGGGCCTCCGTCCTCTGCCACCACAGCCGAGGAGGAATGAAGACCATCATCCGGACGAGGGGGCTGGAGGCTTCCAGGAGCCGCGCGCAATCGCTTGCATCTTGGGTGGCGCTCAAGCCCCAGCCTCTCAACGCATCTTCAAGTAGTTTGCTCGCGAAGTGAATGCAGTCCTCCCCAAGCTTGAGGCCACACGCCCTCTCAGGTGGTCAGCGTGCGCTATCACGTTCAGCTCAGCGGATCAGCTCAAGTGCGCGGCCACAGCCGGAGTCCTCCCGATGCTTTGTTCCCCAATCATCAACAATTTGCAAGTCACCAGGACCCTCATCGATGGCGGAGCAGGGCTCAATGCCCTATCCGTCGAGACGTTCAACAATCTCCAAGTGCCATACAATCAGCTGCAGCCAACCAAGCCTTTCTCAGGAGTCACTCATGGTTCCACGGTTCCGATAGGGCAGGTCCGCCTTCCTGTCACCTTCAGGAAGCGCGGCAACTACCACACCGAGCTCATTAACTTCGACGTCGCTCACATCCGCATACTGTACAATGCCATCCTCGGGTACCCAGCCCTGGCCAAGTTCATGGCCGTGACCCATCACGGCTACAATGTCCTCAAGATGCCAGGAAGCAGTGGAGTCATCACGGTGCCTTGTGAAGAGAGAGATGTTGTGTGTTCTCTGGAGCGTGCTTTCCAAGCCACATCAATTGAAGACCCAGACCACAGGAGCGGGAGGCTTCCCAAGGCTGCTCCTAAGAAGAAGAAGACATCGCCTGGCCCGACCCCTCGAGAGGCAGGCCCCTCAGGGTTCACGCCTATTCAGGGGGCACCTCCTTCTGTCGCATAGGAAGGCGCGCCCGGCGCCCTCCTCGAGCAAGGCTCGGGGGCTCTCTCCTGGAGGGCCATCGACTTTGCTAGGATCACGAGGGAGGCGCTCGGGCACCACTTGGAGGCGTGCTTCAACGCATGTTTCCCTCAGGAAGAAGCAAAGCAAGGAGGGCCAAACCCTCGGGAATTCATCAGCAAGATCATTCAGGAGCTGCAGGAGTCAAGAGTCATGAGTGGCAGCCGCCGCTTACCCGCCGTAGCTCCCCATCCAGGCGAGGATGGTGGGCTGCACGTCTACATCGACATACCAGGACTCAACCGAGCCGCCTCTCAGGAGCGCCTCTGGCCCTCACGCGTGGGACACTGTGAAGGTCCACCCCACAACTATGTTCGCACGCCTTACGGCCTGCCGAACGCGGCTGCCGCGCGTCAGCGCCCCATGAGGAGCATCTTGGAGGCTCAAGCGGTCAGGCACTCCGTAGTCCTGGCGGAGATGGAGATGGTCCGCGAGGAGCCGCCAGCGCCTCCAGAGCCTCCCGAGGCCCATGGGCCTGGGGACTCGTGAAGATCGGCTTCTGCAGTGCACGCCGTCCGCTACTTCAGCATCCCTTCATCTTCAACATTATCAGGTGACATCCTTCGAGTTTCATTTTCAGCTGGGAGCGCCCCCCAGGGCTGCATCATTCCTAGGCCACGTGGGTCCGTCCCTGTGGCATGTATCCCTTTAGTTCATGTTTTCAGCTTACTTTATCGGGGGCGCCCCTCGGGCAGCATCATCCCCAAAGTCGCTCGGGCCCGACCCAGCGGTGATCGTCTTTTTCTGCGTCTATCTAAATGGATTTGCTCCTTCATGATTAACGTGCTTGACTTAATCGCCCGCTCGATTGACACCAATTGATGGAGCTGCTCCCTCACGGCACGACGCTTGCACATGGGTCCGTCCCTGCAACGTTGACAAACCTGGATGGCTGAGCTCTGGCTGCGGCAACCCCACAGGGCGCCACCTCACCAAGCCTTCAGTGCCTCGTCACCTTCCTAGAGCAACCAGCAGCTGGCCGGAAATTGTAACGGCAAACCCTCGCTTTTCTCATGATGAACTCGCAGGATCACTTTAAGGAGCAGCGTCGGGCGAGGCCTCCACAGTGTCTCCTTTGCTCTCGTCCGCGCGAACCGCTTGCACGTTAAAAGGGGGGTACCTGAGCATCACGACTCACGGACTCTTACTGGCTCTCCAGCCCTCACCTCCTGGCCTTGTCCACAGCATCGCGACTTGGCATACCAGCGACGGCTAAGCTCGCTCGAGGGCCGGGACCTGAGCACGTAGAGCACGAGGGGGAGCAAAGGCGAGAGGGAAGAGGCATGTGGAGACCTCGCCAGGCAACTCCCCAGCTGTCAGTGCACGGGCCCGGCGCCGCGCCAAGGAGTGGTTTCTGACCCCCAAGATAAGTCATCCTCCGGAAACACTAGCTATCGCAACACCAACCTCGCACCTAATGCAGTTCCGTTTTGGCGACGTCGCGCTGCTTTCTCACCAAACGATGTCTGCTTGAGCGCTAAAGGGGACCTCCTGAGCATCACGACTCAGGGGCTCTTACTGGACCCCGGGCCGCTCACCTCCTGGCCTTGACCACGGCATCGCGACCTGGCATACCAGCGACGACTGAAGCCCGCCTTGGGACCGGGACCTGTGAGCGCAGAGCGTCAAGTCCTCGTGAGGTACGAAAGGAGGAACAAAGCTAAGACAGGACGAGCATCCCTCCCCACTTCACGATAAGGATCATATTAACAAATGGAACTACAAGCACCTTACAAACCCCCACGGGGTGTGTTCTTCGATTCCTTGTAGGGAACAAAAGGAGCAAATCCTAAGGAGTGCTAACTACGCGCGCCTCCGCAGGAGACGCCATCATCAACAGTGGGCCGTCAGCCACCGGCGCCAACCCCATACAGGTCAATGGCGACAGCGGCCTGACGAGCCCGCCCTGCTCCGAGAGCGACGCAAGCTTGGAGGCTCGTAGCTATCGTCGCTCGTCTCCAGAGTCGCGAGGAGCTCGGCGGAGTCGCTGGATCCTCCGACACCTCCTCTGCCTGAGGAGCTGCTGGGGAAGCGATTGGCGAGCCTAGTCCTCGCCACGGCAGGGCCCCAGCCGCCTTTCTCGGGGCAACACTCCAGCCGTCATCCCTCCGTGTAGAAGACCTTGAAGAACATCAGGGAGGCGTCATCGTACTCGAGGTGGATTACGAGGGCGCCACCTGTCCTGCAGACCCGGGCGATCTCGCCCCAGCCACGGGTCAGGTAGACCCTACCCGGAGCGACGACCTCGACCTCCGCTTCGGTCGCAGGGGTACTGCAGTCAGCATGCTACAGCCAAAGCTTGATAGGCCCCTCGGCGGGATCTCGAAGGCGAAGGAAGGAGGGAGGCGAATCCAGGACCGAGGAGGCATGGCGGCGTGAAGCACGAGCTCGTGAGAAGAGCCCTCGGCGTGAACTCCAGGAGGAATGACGCGCACCGCCGTGATTCACCAGCGGCGACGGCACCTCTGGCGAAGCAGCTCAGTGCCAGCGCTTTCAGGACCCTCGATCCGGGCGTACAGGGGCAATGGGAATCCCGGCGGTGGCCGCTCGAGCCATGGCCTCGACACCTCCTGCCAAGCACCCCCTTCCCCGTGGCAAGAGGTGGTCCGTTTCTTCGGAGGAAGCGGGACAGGACCCTCTCGGGGGGCCTTCCCCTTCTGTTCGCCAGAAAACCGACAGATCTGTGCCATTGGCGCAGGAAGGAGCGAGGACGAAGAGGAATACAGAGAGTAGCAGGAGGAGATGAACTGGAAGGGCTCATGCCGTTCCGAACATATAGCCGAGGTAGGCCAACCGTCGGCCTCCACGATCATAGGTAATCATGACCCATTTTGCATCCAGGGACTTGTCAACTCGTGCAGTTGCCGAGGCACCGTGGGGAGCCAGGATGCCCATGTCCAATCAACCGCCATGCGGCGCCCAAGGCCGCAGGCTATTGGGGCCCGCGGCGCTTTGCACTTGCCGCTTCGCACTTGCCGCTTCGCTTCTCTGCTAAGCCAAGTCCAAGCGCACCTTGGGCCCGGGGGCTACTGTCAGCGTTCTGGGAATGGGGGTACCCAGAATTGCCTGCCTGCGGCCTGCGGCGTGGCTCAAGGGGTGGCCCAGTACGGCCCATCTTCATCAACATATGCCCAAGACCCTTGCGAGGGGCCGAGGCTCGCGGGGTGGACGACAGGAGGCTTCCTCGGGCACAACCTCGTCAGGCTGGCTCGCGAGGAGGCGGAGAGATCAAGGCGGGGTACCTCGCGAGGTGCCCGTGACGCAAGCCATGACGACCGAGGCCAGGCAGGCGCCAGGCGGGCGCCGGCCTGCGCAGAGTCCTTGTTTCCTCTTTGGTGCAAAGGGGGCAAGCGCAGGCAAGGGTATCAAGCAAAGGCAACCATTTCGGTGCAACAAGACCAAGACCGGCAGGACGGCAGAACGGAGGTCATCGTGGAGCCCAAGCCGGCGTCATCATCAGGGTCTTTGGCAGGCGAGGACCAACTTTAGTCAGGATAAGTGTACTAGATGTTCCCCTTCAAAATGGCCAATTGTTGGCGCCCTTCCCGCTCAATATTTGGGGAGAGGCCCAGGGCCTCTGCCTATAAAGAGGACTAGCCACCCACAGGGTAGGAGGATCCGCATCTATAGGCGGAAGAGCTTAGAGGCATCCGCATCCGAGACACAGAGACAGAGAGGCGACTGAACTCCCCCTAGCAGTTCATCGCCCCAGCCAAGAACAGACCCTCGCAAGGCCGTTCTTCCTTGTACTATTCATCATCAGCCTCTGAGGCAATCCACACACCACAAACTGGAGTAGGGTATTACACCACAATGGTGGCCTGAACCAATATAAATCCCGTGTCCCTTGTGTTGTTCTTCGTGTAGTTTTAGATCCTTGCGAGGCGGTGAGACATGGGTAGGCAGGAGGTGTGATCTCCGCGTGCACCCCAGTGTTCGAACCTTGAGGGTGTGCTGGAACCCGAAATCCGACATAAGCTTTCAATCTACTTTTATTTGCATCTTTACTTTTCCAATCTATATCATAAAATACCAAAAATATATTTATCTTATCATATTATCTCTATCAGATATCACTTTCGCAAGTGGCCATGAAGGGATTGACAACCCCTTTATTGTGTTGGTTGCGAGTTATTGTTTGTTTGTGTAGGTGCATGGGACTTTTGAGGAGCCTCCTACTGGATTGATACCTTGGTTGTCAAAAACTGAGGGAAATACTTACGCTACTATTGCTGCATCACACTTTCCTCTTCAAGGAAAACCAACGCAGGCTCAAGACATAGCAGTTTTCAATGCAACCACACCTGTAGATTAATTATCTGCAGCAAAATGATCAGTAGCAAAGTAGTATGATAGTTTTGATAGTAGTAGCAACAACAATAGTAACAGTAATAGTGATAGCTATGCTTTTGTAGCAGTAACAATAGCAGTAGGAGCAGTAGTAACTTAGCAAGATCAATATGTAGGAAAATCATAGGCATTGGATCGGCAATATTTTGGATGATATTCATCTTGTAATAGTCATAACCTAGGAAAATGCGGCACTAGCTCTAGTTCATAAATATAATGTAGGCATGCATTCTGTAAATGGTCATACATGCTTATGGAAAGAACTTGCATGACATCTTTTGTCCTACCCTCCCATGGCTGCGGGGTCCTATTGGAAACTAAGGTATATTAAGGCCTCCTTTTAATAGAGAACCGAAATAAATCATTAACACACGATGAACACACACTATAAAAAAAGACACATCCATGACATTTTGGGCCGAATGAAATTATTTTCTATCATACTTATGACACTTCTATGACGATAACTCTGACAAAACCCGGTATCATCATAGATGTGGTGGGCTCCTACTTCTATGACAAAAAATTGTGACAGAAATGGGCTTTTCATCCTGGGCGGGTCGGAGACGCAGCTACATGACATTCTTTGGGCCATCCATGACGGAAAAAACCATGGTAGAAGCGAGGGCGAGGAAAATTTCAGGGAGTTACCGGTTACGGTGGGTGGTCGGGGGCCAAGCGATGCGCGTTTCTCTCGTACACGTACGCGCGCGGGTGCGAGGCGTTGGGCTCTAACTGAACCCAAGCGAGGCATCGCCTAACTGAACCCGAGCGATTGCACTGCAGGCTACGCGTTACTGAACCCGAGCGATCGAGCGATTCCTTCGCTACTGCTGCTAACTGAAGCCGATCGATGCTGCCTCTGGATGAATAGTGAGTGTTGCTGTGTGTGTGGGGGGGGGGGTTGGATGAACAGGACCCTGTGGTGTTACCGTTGGATGAACAGGACCCCGATCGATCGAGCCGGTTGGGCGTGGATGAACAGGACCCCGTGGAGGGCTGGATGAATAGGACCCCATGGAGGGAAGGTTGAACAAGACCCGGTGGAGGGCTGGCTGAACAGTAGCCGGTGGAGGGCTGGATGAACAGTAGCCCGTGGAGGGGTGGTTGAACAGGACCCCGTGGAGAGGGCTGGTTGAACAGTAGCCGGCGGTGGAGCGCGCGGTGGAGGCTGGATGAACAGGAGCCCGTGGATGAACAGTCGCAGGTGGAGGTTGGAGGAGGTCGACGGTGGATGAACAGTAGCCCGTGGAGGCTGGAGGAGGTCAACGGTGGAGATGAACAGTATCCCATGGAGTCCCGTTTTATGGTACGCCACACCCCTCCTGATGAACAGGACCCCTATTTTGACCGTAGCGCTCCAACACAAGTCCGTTTCCTCCATTTTGTGGTACGCCAGACCCCTCCTGTCGGGGGTTGGGTGCGACATATTGATGAGGACATGACTACCTTGGATATGACCAAATATATTGCGTACATGTATATTTGTGAGGTGATTTCTAATGCAAACTATGCAATAATTTATTTATGTCATCCAAGACAAAAATACTTCACAAACTTTTGTGCCATGTCTAATTGCAGATGACATAAATAAATTATTGCATAGTTTGCATTAGAAATCACCTCACAAATATACATGTATGCAATATATTTGGTCATATCCAAGGTAGTCATGTCCTCATCACATATGCCAATGGATGGCTTATCATGGTGGGAGCGAGTAGAACGTCGCCGGTGCCTGGAAGCGAGATAAGGCGTAGACATGAACGCCGGCATACTTTACCCAGGTTCGGGGCTCTCCTAGGAGATAACACCCCTAGTCCTGCTCTGCGGGGTCTCCGCATGATCACTAAGGCACAAGTGATACAATGGTGCTCCTTGAGCTGTGTGCTAGAGGCAGAAGGAGGCAAGGCTAGCTCTTCCCTGCTCTAGTTATCTGGCTACTTCTCTCTGGGTTCAAACCATTTGCATGGGTGGCCTGGGGGGTTTATATAGGCCTACACCCAGGGGTACAATGGTAATTCGTCCGAGTGCTGGGCCCGCTGTCTGTGTCTCCAGCCTCCGGCTTCTCCGCCGACCGTTGGGGCCCGCCGCCTGGTGGGCCCTGCCATCTGGTTAGTGGCTGCTTACTGTAGCCGTGTCATTGGTGACGGGGGCTTGATCATCTTAGTGTGGCTACAGTCCGCCGCCTGGTGGGAGGCTACTGTAGCCACACCTGGTCTTATCAGCTTAATGGCACGCTCGCCTCGGGGCAAGGGACGGCCGCCTGCTGGAGGCTGGCCCCTCCCGAATCCGTCTGGTTGAGCTTCCGCCGTCTTCCTTGGGGTCACTGCCCGATAGGGCCCGCCTCTGGTAGGCCGTACCGACAGGCCATCGTGGGGAATAGGGCTCCGCCTGCCTGGAGCGACGTCAGGGGAGATATGGCATAGTGCCCCGATGTGCAGAGATCTCCGTCTGTATGGAGCACTGTAGCCACGCCCCTCTTGAGCGTTGGAGGCGACGTGCTTCACTGTAGCCATGCTCTGACTTGTACTCTCGATGGGGGCTCAGCCGCACCGTAATCGTGAGGTGGCCGCCTGCCCGTTGCCGCCCTCTCCGGACGGCGGCCGTCAGGAGCCGGTCACTCGAAGCGCCGTAGACTTGGATCAGCCGCCCTCTAGCAGCCGGCCACTGAGCCAGCCGGCACAAGAGGGCGGAGCTTCAGCTTGGGGTCCAGCTAGGCAGAGCTGGCCCAAAGTCTTGATAAATCCAGGGACTCGGGTGAGCCTACCCATGGCCCATTACTCCGATAGTAGTCCCCTAAGCCGGTGAGGCACCGCGGTCGAGGTGCGGCGGAGTCTCAGCGGCTTCCTCCCTCATCGGGCTCCAGGAAGACGCCGGTCCGCCGTGCGGTCGGCCGACTGTTGAGGCCGACCTCTTCCAGGAGGAGCTTGCGCGGTTGGTTTTTGAACTTCGAGGCGGGAAATAGGTGGCGTGCCTGCTAAGCTTCCCAGGCCGCCGCCCGCGACAGACGCGCCACGTGGCGCACGCCAGCCTGGTCAGCCTGCCGCCCCACATCTTAGACGGGACGTGACACTGGGTTGGGCCCGCCACTACCGTTCCTCGGCAACCGGGCGGATCCGCTGCGCCGAAGGAGACGGTTGCCATTCCCATGACCATTTACGGCATGGTGAATGCACGCGGGAAACGGGGGCCGTGGGGACGTGGGCGCAGTTAATCCCACGAACCACGCCCCGCCCCCTTGGCTTCATAGCCCGAGGGCTATAAGTAGGGAGGGGGAGAGGTGTGGCAAAGCTCTCGTGCCCCCTCCCACTCTTCTTCTTCTGTTGCTCATCCTCCGTCGCTGCTGCTGCTCTGTGCTGCCGTAGCACCGCCACCGTCGCCCACCGCCGACGCACTTCTCCTCTCCATGCCGCCAACCGGAAGCCATGGCGCGTGAGAGGGGCGACGACTGGGATGGATCGACCATGATCGAAGATCACATTTCCTTCCTCCGCGATACGCGCCGGATCCCCAGCACGGCCTTCGTCAAGGCACGGGTGCCACCGGAGACAGAGATCTCGCCGGTGCCGCTGGGAGACGAGCGGATCATCTTCCGCTCACACTTCCTCCGCGGCTTCGGCCAGTGAGTGGCTTCTTCCGCTCCTTCCTTGACTTCTACCATCTTCAGCCTCACCACCTCACGCCCAACATCGTGAATCTACTCTCCGCCTTTGTCACGGCGTGCGAGGGCTACATCGGCGTCCTCCCCATAATCGAGCTGTGGGGATCATTCTTTTATGGGAAGCTTGGCAGCTCCACCAGGGAGACAACGGCCGAGTGCGGGGGCTTCGTTGCCGTGCGCCGGCCGGTGAATCAGAACGCCTTCCCCGTCATCAAGCTGGCGCAGTCGATGAAGATGTGGCAGCAGTCCTACTTCTACGTCGAGAACGTGGACCCGGCTGCCGACTTCCTCAACCTGCCGGCCTACAAGGCCGGCCCCCCCACCAGGGCTCGGCCCACCTGGGGTACAAGCCGAAACCGGTGTCGGCCGACGCGGCGGCCGCCATTGGCCGACTCCGGATGCTCCAGGAGTCGGAGGGCCTCATGGCCTCTGACCTCCTCGTCGCCTTCGTCGAGCGCCGGGTCCTCCCGCTCCAGAGCCGCCCTCATCCGATCTTCCGGATGGGCGGACACCGCGATCCGTGCCGGCTGTGCATGAAAGGGATGCCGCCCGCTGAAGTTGCGCGGATGGTAAACAAGATATCCGATCTCAAAGTGTCGGAGATGGAGTGGCGGTACGGGAAGCGGCCGTACTCTCGCCACAATCCGCCGCCTGCTGTAAGTTTCTTCATTTTGTCCTTTGAAATGTTTCCTTCAACTTCGTTTCTCTTCATGACGCAGCTCTTCCTTGATCGCAGATTTACATGTTCGAGGTAACGGCCACCCTCCTGGGGCCGGGTGACGCCCTCCAGCTGGACAGGGCGGAGAGCGATTTGGACGACCCCGACTTGGGGGTGGCCGCCCTGGCCGACGACGTGACAGGCTGCGGTGGAAGAGCGGACGGCGGTGCTAGAGCAGGCGGCTCCGAGGAAGGCGGCGGCGTGGGGACTTGGCCCGATGACGACGAAGATGAAGACGAACTGCACCCTGCCCGGAGCTCCGCCACCACCGGCACCGGTCCCTCTTCCGGACCGCCTGCTCGTGGCAGCAAGCACAAGTGGAAACAGGGTGCGGCCCTGTTCGGCAGCGCCCCGAAGAAGCCCAAGAACCCAGCCGCGGCGACCAGGCGGAAAGAAGCCGCGGCCAAGGTGGCCCAATATTAGAGGTAGCCGAAGGTGCCTGTTATGGTGTCGGCGTAAGTATCCTTCCCTCACTTCTTGCCTTTTCGTCAATCTAGCGTGAGAGCCTTCCAACTTATCTTCTTGTTTCAGGGCCCCGCTAACCATCGAGAAGTCGAGCGCCGCCTCGGTCCTCAGGTCGGATGCGACCTCCTCGACCAGTCGACGGATCGACCCGGCCGCCGACCTCCGGGAGGCGATAGAGCAGAATGCGCGGGAGGCGCGCGAGGAAGAGGCCGACCGCCTGGCCAAGGAGCAGGCGGCCTTGTCCGCCGCGTTTGCTGAGAGAGCGCTGGCGCAGGCGGAAGCCCAAGCCATGGAGAAGGAGCGGCTCGCGGAGGCCGTACGCCGCCAAGAGCCGCTGCTCGTGGCGCCCCTGAACACCGCGCCGCCTCTGCCTGATTTCGAGGCGACGGACAGAGGAGCCGGCGGCGACTACCCGATCCGGGAGCGGGAGGGCGGCGACGTGGCCATGTCGGACGTCTTCGTGCCCCCGCCCCCGCCGCCTCTGCCAGCCAGCGAGCCACGGGACGAGCAGCCGGTTGCGCCGCTAGTGCCGCTGGTCGAAAATACGGTGGTGACGGACCTGGTTCCTACGGTCCGCACACTCACGTGCCGCCGTCTGGAGAAGGCGGCCTCAGCATCGCGGCCGCAGGAGATCGGCGCCGGAAGCTCGTCGGCCCCCGTCACCAAGGCGACCAGCGCCGCACCCGTGGGTTGGATACACGGGGGCGGGACGGGCGCCCTGAACCAGGCGTCTCTTGACATCCAGGCCAAGCTCCGGGCAGAGGCGGAGGCCCTCAAGCGCTGCAACGAGGCCTTTTTGGAGTCGCGCACCGCCATCCGCGTAAGTTGTCTTTGGCTTTCTTCTTCGGATGATCCTCTTGCTTCTCTCGTGGGGGCGCGCAAGCGCACCCACTGGGTGTAGTCCCCATGTTCCGGGCCGGTTGCTGAGCAGGCGGGTCGGAACTTTATCTTGCGATTGTCGACTGCTGACTTCATCTGATGTCTCTTCTGCAGGACTATCACAATCTCCGTGCGACCGCCTACAACTCCAGGGTTCGGGAGCTGGAGACGCAGACGGCCCATCTGGCCGAAAGCCGGCGTAAGTTTCTATCTTCTTTTTTCGTGGGGCACGCTGGCGCACCCACGGGCTGTAGTCCTCGAGGTTCGGGCCGACTATCGAACAGTCGGGGCGAATCTCCTCAGTTGTCTCTTTCGTTCGTCAACTACTTCTTTTCCGCGGGGGCGCGATGGCGCGCCCGAGGGCTGTAGTCCCCGAGGTTCATGCCGACTGCTGAGCAGTCGGGCCGAATCTCCTTGGTTGTTTCTTTCCTTTGTCCACTACTTCTTTTCTGCGGGGGCACGATGGCGTGCCCGCGGGTTGTAGTCCCCGAGGTTCGGGCCGACTGCTGAGCAGTCGGGCCAAATCTCCTTGGTTGTTTCTTTCCTTTGTCTTGTCCGTTTGACTGATGCATTTTTCTTCTCTTTCTTTCTTCAGAGGACAATGCCGCCCTGCAGCAGCAGCTGAGCAAAACCAACACCGCCCTGCGTGGCAAGGAGGCAGAGTGCAGCAAGCTGGCGGAGGAGCAGGACCGCCTGGTCGCCCAACTTGCCGAGCACGCGGAAACCCTCAAAGCGGCCCAGCTGAAGGTGAAGACGACGGAGACCAACCTCCTCGCCGAGTTTGAGATCGAGCGCTCTGCCTGGGCCGACAAGGAGGTCCAGATGACGGCCCGCTTCAGCAGCATCAAAGACTTGGTCGATGGTAAGCCTCATTCTCTGGGTTTCTTGTTTTGAACTATCGGCCCTTGCTTATAGCCCTGGCCATTTTCTTCTTCCGCCTGGACAGACTTCTTCCCGGGCCATTCTGTAGCCGCAATCCAGATGATCGAGGCCCAGCGTGAGGAGCGAAGGGCGGAGGGTGCGCAAATCGCCGCTGATGCTCCCCGGACAATTGGCAAACAGGTCCTCAACATTCAGGCCCGGCTTCGGCCTACTCACCGCACGCTATGCCGCCTCCAGAGCATCGGAGCCCAGGCGGTCTCCGCCCTCTGGCCAGGCTTGCTGGCTCCGCGCACCCCAAGTCGGACTGCCGACTGGCTGGAGGTGGCGGCCGGCCGCCGGGAAGCCTGGAAAGGCTCAGCAGCCCAGGCAGGGGCGCGCCGAGCCTTGGAATTCGTCAAGGCGTGGTACCCTGAGATAGATCTAGCCCAGTCGGGCAGGAGGAGCTGGCGGCGGTGGAAGCTGAGCTCGTCAGCAAGGCGGCGGCGATCGCCGACTTCACCGACACCAGTGTCTTTGTCCCAGAGGTGGTCGAGGAAGGCGGCGAAGCTCTGCAAGAGTGGCTCGGGCTAAACCCGGAGGACAACGAAGATTCAGCTGAAGTCATCGACTCCAGCGACGAAGGAGAAGACGAGGAGGAGGAAGAGGAGGAGGAGGAGGAGGAGGAAGACAAGGAGAGCGACATCGACCTGCCGGAGGTCGGGGCGGATGGTCAGCCCCAGCCCGACCGGGCCTCAAGCAACGAGCCATGCACCGAGGTGCCGCCCGCTACTAGAGGCGTCTAGGTGGGGGCCGCCCAGCCACCCGTTCCTTCGACGGACGCCATCGACTCTGTCCTCCAGCACTCCAACGCCCCGCCTGCCGCTGGTGATTCCTCCGTTTGGATGGAGCCGCCTGCCGCGCCAGGCGGTGCAACTGACTCCACCGTCCAGCCAAAGTCCTCGGCCACGCCATCCGACATTGTCCAGCCGGATCCTTCTGCTGCACCAATCGGCACCGCCCAGCCAGAGTCTTCTGCTGCTCCTTAGGGTTTTATCTGTTTCCTGCTTGCTGCTTCTGAACATTTTGTTAAATTCGCGCAACTCCACCCGTGGGGTGTATATCAAAACTCTGTTTGAATGCCGGCCAGAGGCCTTTATCCATGTAAATATTTATCATTGCTTATGCTTGCTGTGCCGACCTCCAACCTTTTTCCCTTTTTCTCCTTGGTTTTTTCCTTTGCCGCCAACCCTTGGCTATGCTCTTACCAGCCGGTCAGCCGCTCTGCGGACCGTGGCTGATTTGAGCACTCTAGCAATTTGTGAGGGGGGCTAGGACTTAGCCATTCAGAGTTTTTGGTAATAAAAGCGGAGGTCGGCCGTCCGGCTGCCAAGCAGCCAAGCGGCTAGGTGCGACGCCGCCCTCTACTATATGCGTTTTCTTCCTTAGTCATTTTTTCGTGTGGGGCACTGCTTTGCAACCTTTGCCTGCCATATAGTCGCTCTGCGAGCTGTGGCTTCTAACAAAGGAAGTTTTTGGTGCCGGCACACTACTTGTCGGGCTGCAGGAGGCGGCATATTGTAGAAGGCGGCGAGGCCTCGGGCTGACTGATCGAACCCGGCGCCAGGCGGAAGAAATAAAACTATACATTCTCATAGACATGATACTTATCATATAGATAAAAGAGGGCAGTCCCCGAGCTCTTCTCAGGGGACCCAGAGTCTTTATACATAGTACAAAAGGTAGCGTGATACATACTGCTTTCAACTGTAAAACCTTCGGTGGAGGTTTGCGTTCCATGGCCTCTCCGTCTCTTTGCCTGAATCATCTCTCTTGCGTGCTCTGGGCTTCTGGGCGTCGATCAGATAGTAGGCATCATTTCCTAACACCTTACTGATGATGAAAGGGCCTTCCCATGGTGCCGAGAGCTTGTGCTGTCCTGCTGTTCGCTGGATCAGCTGGAGCACAAGGTCTCCCTCCAGGAAGGATCTTGGCTTCACCTTGCGGTTGTAGTATCAGCGCAGACTCTGCTGGTAGATGGCCGACCGGCTGAGTGCCAATAGCCGGCCTTCCTCCAGCAAGTCGACGCCGTCTTCTCACACCTCATTGGCGTTCGCCTCGGTGTACATGGTGACTCTTGGGGAGTCGAACTCAATATCTATCAGGATGACGGCTTCGGCACCGTAGACGAGGAAGAAGGGCGTGAAGCCCGTTGACTTGTTCGGAGTTGTGCGCAGGCTACAGAGGACGGCCGGCAGCTCGTCGAGCCAGCAGCCGGCCGAACGCTCTAGAGGCTCGACCAGTCGGGGCTTGAGACCGGACAAAATGAGGCTGTTTGCAAGCTCCACTTGGCCATTTGATTGTGGGTGGGCAACGGACGCTATGTCCAGGCGGATGCCCTATGTTGCACAGAAACGAGCCAAGGCTCCTTTTGGCGAAGTTGGTGCCGTTGTCGGTGATGATGTTGTGTGGGATGCCGTATCGCGTGGTGATGTCGGCGATGAAGGTCACGATAGTCGGCCCATTCAGCTTCTTGATTGGTTTTGCCTCTATCCACTTGGTGAACTTGTCCACAATAACAAGCAAGTGAGTCATGCCACCGCGGGCCGTCTTGAATGGTCCTACCATATCCAGTCCCCAAACAGCAAAGGGCCATGCTATGGGAATGGTCTTGAGTGCAGAAGCCGGCAGGTGTGGCTTGGAGCGGAACCTCTGACACCCTTGACACTTCTGAACTAGCTCTTTGGCCTCTTCCAGGGCAGTCGGCCAAAAGAACCCATGGCGGAAAGCCTTGGCAACAAGTGATCTTGAAGCCGTGTGGTGGCCGCACTCGCCCTGGTGGATATCCCTGAGGATTGCTTGGCCTTCGTCCGACTCCACGCAATGCTGATAAACCCCTATGACGCTTCGACGCACCAGCTCTCTGTTGACTATGGTGTAGGCTGCAGCTCGCCTCTGCACTTGTCAGGCTAAGATCTAATCAGTCGGCAGCTCTTTATTCACCAAGAACTTGAGGATCGGCTGAGCCCATGAGGGCGCCGCAATTTCTTCGACTGCGATTACTGCAACTTGTATGAGGGCGGTTGGGCCGGGAGGCGGCGGGTTGGCAGCTGCTTCCGCCTGCTGTGTTGAAGAAGTCCCCGGGCCGACTGCTGAAGTCCCCGGGCCGGGCTCTGAAGTCCCCGGGCCGGGTGTGGCGGCCAAGGCCGTCTCCGAGTGTCGGATGCGTGACAGGAGGCGGAGTGGGGTACCTCGCTCCTCGAGGCGGGGGAGGCGGCGGTCGCCTCACCGCTCTACTGCACGAGGGCGGCCGTCCTCGTCCCGCTCGATGGAGAGGCGCGTCCGGCTGCGGCTGGCAGCCGACTCGTTGCCCTTTCCTCCGCGGGCGCCACCAGTCGGCGTCCGGGAGGTCGCCCCATGATCTTGGCGTGGGGGTGGCTCGTTGTTTTGTCGGGCTGGGACTTCAGTGCGGCAGGCGGCCTCGTGCTACGCGGCAGCCGCGTCTAGGAGCTGCAGGACTGTCTCCGTCATGTGGCGGCGCTCGTTGCCATCGTGTTTGTCCAGCTCATCCGTTACCGCCTGGGCGGCCCTGATGTTCTCTGCAGGCATGGCATAGACGGGGCGCTCTGCCCCGAACATGCTGGCGATGGTTGCGCCATGCTGCCGAACCGTGTCGAGGCGGCTAGGCCCCCCAGGAGTCGGCGTGCCGCCTACGGCCCGGTCCATCTCGCGCCGGTAGGCGTCCGAAAGCCGGCGCATGCTGGCCAGGCGGCCAGCATTTTCGAGAAGCTGGAGGCGGCGTGCCTCCAGCGCCTCAGCGTCCGCGCCCTCGTGAATGGGCGTCGTGAGGTCGCGTAGACTAGCGTCGAGGGGATCTTGAGCACGCCCGTCCGAGTGCTCTTCATTGTTGATGACGAGTACCTCCGTGAAGGTGCTCCCGCCACTGTACTCGCGAGGAGGCGGCTCGTCATAGACCACCACGTTGGTGGGGAACGCGTCGAGCGACGCCGTGTCGGAGTCGACGATCATCGAATCGGTCGAGCCGACGGACTCCAGGTCCATAATAGGCTCGCTGGTGACATGGAGCTGGTCGAGGAGGATGACGAGGCGGCTCTCAGGGCAACTAGTGCCCGCGTCGGAGGCCGGCTCGTCGGAAAGGTCGAGTCGGCGAGGCAGCTTGCCGCGCAGGCGATCTCCATGCTGTGCAACGCATCGGAGTTGACACCGTCGGGCGTGCTGGGCTGGCTTCGCTCGCCAGGAAGGAACGGGGTTCCTGTCCAGAGTAGATCTCCGGGAGATGGTGCACCTCGCCCCACGGTGGGCGCCAAATGTTGGGGGTTGGGTGCGACATATGCCAATGGATGGCTTATCATGGTGGGAGCGAGTAGAACGTCGCCGGTGCCTGGAAGCGGGATAAGGCGTAGACACGAACGCCGGCGTACTTTATCCAGGTTCGGGGCTCTCCTAGGAGATAACACCCCTAGTCCTGCTCTGCGGGGTCTCCGCATGATCACTAAGGCACAAGTGATACAATGGTGCTCCTTGAGCTGTGTGCTAGAGGCAGAAGGAGGCAAGGCTAGCTCTTCCTTGCTCTAGGTATCTGGCTACTTCTCTCTGGGTTCGAACCGTTTGCATGGGTGGCCTAGGGGGTTTATATAGGCCTACCCCCCAGGGGTACAATTGTAATTCGTCCGGGTGCTGGGCCCGGCTGTCATTGTCTCTAGCCTCTGGCTTCTCTGCCGACCGTTGGGGCCCGCCGCCTGGTGGGCCCTACCGACTGGTTGGTGGCTGCTTACTGTAGCCGTGTCGTTGGTGATGGGGGCTTGGTCATCTTAGTGTGGCTACAGTCCCGTTGCCTGGTGGGAGGCCACTGTAGCCACACCTGGTCTTATCAGCTTAATGGCGCGCTCGCCTCGGGGCAAGGGACGGCCGCCTGCTGGAGGCTGTCCCCTCCCGAATCCGTCTGGTTGAGCTTCCGCCGTCTTCCTTGGGGTCACTGCCCGATAGGGCCCGCCTCTAGTAGGCCGTACCGACAGGCCATCGTGGGGAACAGGCTCCGCCTGCCCGGAGTGACGTCAGGTGAGATATGGCACAGTGCCCCGACATGCGGAGATCTCCGTCTGTACGGAGCACTGTAGCCACGCCCCTCTCGAGCGTTGGAGGCAACGTGATTCACTGTAGCCATGCTCTGACTTGTACTCTCGATGGGGGCTCGGCCACACCGTAGTCGTGAGGTGGCCGCCTGCCCGTTGCCGCCCTCTCTGGAGGGCGACCGTCAGGAGCCGGTCAGTCGGTGCGCCGTAGACTTGGATCAGCCACCCTCTGGCAGCCAGCCGCTGAGCCAGCCGACACCAGAGGGCGAAGCTTCAGCTTGGGGTCCAGCTAGGCGGAGCTGGCCCAAAGTCTTGATAAATCCAGGGACTCAGGTGAGCCTACTCGTGGCCCATTACTCCGACACCTCCCGATCAACAGGATCCCATTTCGACTGTAGGAGGTCCAGCAGAAGTCCGTTTCCTCTATTTTGCTGTATGCCAGACCCCTCCCAATGAACAGGATCCCGTTTTGACCGTGGCCGGTCGAACACAAGGCCATTTCCTCCGTTCTGCGGTATGCCAGGCCTCGTTTCCATCGGCTATTCCGTCCAAGCCGGTTGGCTCCTACGCGTTCCTTTATCTCCCGATGAACATGACGCGTTCCGTTGCCTCCCAATGAACACGACGACGACACAGTTTCTCCATTCCGACCCGGCCATGTACACGAGTTATGCGCGAGTAGGCATTCGAGACCCCGCCCGTATGTACGTACGTGGCCGTATTTTCTTTCTTGCACCCTGGCCGCGCCTCTACTACGACACGTGCGCGCCTCTACATCGACTACGTACACGTTCGCGACCAGAATGACAATGCTACGTATGCTTCGACCAGGCGGGTCCTGACTGTCAGGCACTTCCTTGCATGCGAGGATGAGCTGGTGGGTCCCAGCAGTCAGGGGGGTGAATCATTTTTTTGCCCGGACGCACTTCCTTGCATGCGAAGATGTAGCTGGTGGGTCCCAGCAGTCAGGGGGCGAATCATTTTTTTGCCCGGACGCACTTCCTTGCATGCGAAGATGTAGCTGGTGGGTCCCAGGAGCCAGGGGAAACAATTTTGTTGCGAAATACAGTGGCCCATCCAGTGGGTCCCTGCTGTTAGGTGGAGGAATAATTATTTTGCGCGTAATAAGGAAGCACTTCCTTGTGGCTGCCGTGGACCCAGCTGTCAGCCTCTCCAGGTACAGTACTCTTCCGATGGAAGTCGGTCATTGACCACATTGAACATGCTGTGCCAAGAGCACCACGACGGTGGACGACAGTGAGGCCTAGGAAGGGGATGACGCAGAGCCGGGGAAGATGCGGCAGTGGATGCCCACGCGGAGAGGAGTACGAGGGTTCACTGGTTCGGCTCCGGTGTGAGGCTGCCATCGCTGTAGAGTAACAGGGGTGTGGGTGAGTGGAGGGATGGCCTAGCCAGCGGTGGGAGTAGTAGGGGCGGTGAGGCCTCCGCGGCAGCACAACCGGCCACGGGAGGAAGGAGTAGGCGGCATGACCGGTGCTGCTTTGGGCGACTGGAGCAAGAAGACTAGAGTTTGAAGAAGCACTACGGTCATTGGATGGACATCATACGGTCACTGGAGCTAGAATCGTTCATATTGACTAAGTTGACAAAGCGCTCCGTCCCCATCAACTTAGTAGGCCCACAAGTCAGCCTCCCACTATACTGGGTCCCAGCTAGCAGGGGGAGTATTCATTTTTGTGTGTGTAATTAGGAGGCACTTCCTTGCGTGCGAAGATATAGCTGGTGGGTCCGAGCTGTCAGCGGCGGTAATGTTTCTTTCGTGAAATACAGAGGCCCTTTCAGTGGGTCCCAGATGTCAGGTGGATGAATCATTATTTTGCACGTGATAAGGAGGCATTTCCTTGCGTGCGGCCGTGGACCCAGCTGTCAGTCTCTCCACGTATAGTCCACTTCAGATGCAAGTCGGTCGTTGACCACATTGAACATGTCGCGCCGAGAGCACCAGGGCGGTGGACGATGGCGAGGCCTAGGAAGGGAATGACACGGAGCCAGGGAAGACTCGGCAATTGTTTCACACGCAGAGGGGAGTACGACTGTACGAGGGTTTACTGGTTCGTCTGCCGTCGCTGGAGAATAATAGCAGATGTGGGTGAGTAGAGGGATGGCTAGGCCAGCGATGGGAGTACGGTGGGGCGGTGAGGCCTGCGCGGCAGCACAGCCGGCCGTAGGAGGAGGGGTCAAGTAGCCCCGCCGACGCTTGTTTGGGCGGCCGGAGCAGGAAGAGCAGAGATTGAAGAAGCATGACGGCCATTGGATTAACATCGAACAGTCACTGCTTGTGCGTCAACCTTTTTTTAGGAAAGCCGCAAATCTGTGGAAAACAACATACAACCAATCTGCCATTATTTCTAATAATTTACAACCCATTTGCTAATTATTAAGGTTTTTTTGGAGGCCTGAAAGCACAAGTGCTCCCTGGGTGATTTTGGTAATTAATGTCAACATATCTCTTGTTGGACTAATACTTTTATCTAGTGTATTTCAGATAAGTCCAACAGTGGAGTGGCATGGACAAGAGGATGTGTAACCCCTTCAAGATGCTAAGGACTAAGGATTGGCTCAAGCTCAAAGCTCAGGACTCTACATTTTCTATTTCAGTGATCCAAGATCACATTGAGTCCATGGGAAAGCCAATACTATTAAAAGGGGATGAGGTGTTGCTTAATGGCTTGCTTGCTCAAAATGCTTAGTGATATGCTCCAAAGCCCTCAACCACTTTCTCATATCCACATATGTCCCAAACCAAAAGTCAAACTCGGCCCCACCGACTTGATCTATCCGGCGCCACCGAGTTCATTTGACATAGCCACTGCCAGAAACCCTAACCGATTCGATCTCACCGAGATGGGATTCCAAACTCTCTGTTTCCCTTCGTAATGTTTCGGTCTAACTGAGATGAGCGATCGGTCCCACCGAGTTCGCAATGCAAACTCCCTGTTTCCCTTTCGTAACGTTTTGGTCCCACCGAGATGAGCAAATCAGTCCCACCGAGTTTGCCTGACCAACTCTCTGCTTACCTAATTACCAAAGTCAGTCCCACCGAGTTTGTGTAATTGGTCTCACTGACATTACGTTATGCCCTAACCCTAACAAAATCGGTTCCACCGAGTTGACGTGTCAGTCCCACCGAAATGCCTAGCGGTCACATTATGAACTAAATCGGTCAGAACGAGTTTTATGATTCGGTCCCACCAAGTTTGGTAAATTGTGTGTAACAGTTAGATTTTGTGTGAAGGCTATATATACCCCTCCACCCTCCCCTCATTCATGAGGAAAGCCGTCAGAACATGCCTACACTTCCAACATTCATTTTCTGAGAGAGAACCACCTACTCATGTGTTGAGGCCAAGATATTCCAATCCAACCATAGGAATCTTGATATCTAGCCTTCCCCAAGTTGCTTTCCACTCAAATCATCTTTCCACCAAATCCAATCCTATGAGAGAGAGTTGAGTGTTGGGGAGACTATCATTTGAAGCACAGGAGCAAGGAGTTCATCAACAACACACCATCTATTACCTTTTGGAGAGTGGTGTCTCCTAGATTGGTTAGGTGTCACTTGGGAGCCTCTGTCAAGATTGTGGAGTTGAACCAAGTAGTTTGTACAGGCAAGGAGATCGCCTCCTTCATGAAGATCTACCCTAGTGAGGCAAGTCCTTCGTGGGCGATGGCCATGGTGGGATAGACAAGGTTGCTTCTTTGTGGACCCTTCATGAGTGGAGCCCTCCATGGACTCGCACAACCGTTACCCTTCGTGGGTTGAAGTCTCCATCAACGTGGATGTACGATAGCACCACCTATCGGAACCACGCCAAAAATCTTCGTGTCTCCAATTGCGTTTGCACACTTCAATCCCATCCCTTTACTTTCTTGCAAGTTGCATGTTTTACTTTCCGCTGCCCATATACTCTTTGCATGCTTTCTTGATATGTATTGTGAATGGTTAAACTTGTGCTTAAACTCCACCTCAACTTGAAAAACTTAAAAACTGCCAACTTTGTGTGTTGAGGGTCTATTCACCCCCCTCTAGACACCTCTTCTCGATCCTTTCAATTGGTATCAGAGCTTCGGTCTCCATTGCTTTGGTTTAATCACCATTGGAGGAGGATGGACGAGACTACGTTGGGGAGTCTTAGACATAGAGTGCCTATACTTGATGGAGAGTACTTTCATGAGTGGAAAAATGAGATGCTTGAGATTTTCAATGAACATCATTTGAGCAAGTACATTACCACCCCTTGTGCTCACCATGTTGGTCCCTTTCATCCTACCCATGATGAGGATCTTGACATGATTCACAATCTTAGATCTATCAATCTTATCATTGGAGGATTGCCTAAAAACTTGATTGCTAGCTTGTCAGCTCTTGATTGTGCTTATACTATATGGAGATATCTTGATGAAAGATTTCCAAACTATTCCTTGCTAAATCTAGATGAGATTCTTCATAAGTCAATTGCCTTGAATAAAATGAGTACTAGTGATCCTAAGTTTGATGATTGTTTGTTTGAGCTTCATGACCTTATGCGTGCCAAAGGAGATGTTGGAATCATTAGCAATATTATCGCCGAAGCCATTAGATTTCATAAAGATGATTATTTTCATGATCATTTATCTAATGAATCACCCTCTCTAGGAATTGATCCATCACATGACGATGTTGAACATGGATACTATGATGAGGATGATTATAGTTACTATGATCTTGATGATGCAATGAGACACTTTGGTCTTATGGCAAATCTCCGCGGCTACATGGCAGGAGGAAAGGAATGGGTCCTTGATAGTGGATGTACCGATCACATGACCGGAGATAAAGACATGTTTCGTGAGCTTGCTGAAAACGATGACCCTCGAAAGTATGTCAATTTTGGTGATAACTCAAAGGGTAAGTTGGTTGGCCTCAGTAAGTTGGCCATCTCACATGATAGCTCCATACAAAATGTTATGCTCGTTGAATCTCTTGCCTATAATCTTCTTTCTATATCTAGATTAGCTGACTTTGGTTTTAATGTCCTATTTACTAAAGTAGATTGCCAAGTGTTTCGTAGAGATAATCATAAAATGGTCTTTACCGGCATACATAGAGGTGATCTATACATTGTTGATTTCACTAAAAAGGCTCAACCTAGAACTTGCTTAATTGTTAAATCTTCCAAAGGCAGGTTGTGGCATAGATGGTTAGGTCATGTGGGCATGCAAAACCTTGACAAGCTTATTAAAGGTGATCATATCCTTGGTGTTAAACATTTCATATTTGATAAGGATAGACTTTGTAGTGTTTGCCAAGCAGGAAAACAGGTTGGAGGAAGCCAACCAGTGAAGAACATCATGACCATGAGAAGACCGCTCAAGCTACTTCACATGGATCTCTTTGGTCCCAATGCCTACAAAAGTCTTGATGGAAACTCATTTGGTCTAGTTATAGTTGATGATTTTTCAAGATTTACGTGGGTGTTCTTTCTCGATGATAAATCACAAGTCCAAAAGATCTTCAAGAACTTTGCTAGGAAGGCCCAAAATCAATTTGAAGTGAAGATCAAGAAGGTTCATAGAGACAACGGAACAGAGTTCAAGAACGCCTATATGGACACCTTTCTTGATGAATAAGGCATTTCACATGAGTTCTCGGCTACGTACACACCTTAACAAAATGGAGTTGTTGAGAGGAAGAACCGGATGCTCATCGAAATGGCAAGAACGATGCTTGATGAATACAAGACGCCAAAACACTTTAGGGCGGAAGCGGTTGAGACAACTTTTCATGCAACAAATCGCTTGTATCTTCACAAACTACTCGGCAAGACGGCATAAGAGCTCCTCACCGGTAACAAACCCCAAGTTGGATACTTTCGAGTATTCGGCTCAAAGTGCTACATTCTTGATAAGCATCATTGTTCTAAATTTGCTCCCAAATCTCATGAAGGTTTCCTACTTGGTTATGGCTCAAACTCTCACACTTACCGTGTCTATAATAATTTCACCCGAAACGTTGAAGAGACGGTATATGTGAAGTTTGATGAATCTAATGGCTCGCAAGTAGAGCAATTGCCAATTGATGTAGGAGAAAAAGACCCTTCGGAAGCAATCCAAAACTTGTCTATTGGCAAGATCCGTCCAACAAAGGTGAACGAGAGTACCTCGTCCATCCAAGTGGAAGCTTCTACCTCACGACAAGGTGAACCAAGAGTTGATATGGAAGCATCCACAAGTGGGACACACCAAGATGAAGAAAATGAGGAAGTACACCAAGATGAACCTTATCAACCTCCTTCATCACCACGACAAGAGAACGACAATGTCAACAATGAAGAAGGCCAAGAAGAAGAACAAGATGATGAAGAAGATGTTCCACCCCGACCAAAACAAAAGCTCTCACGAGTTCGAGCAAGAGTTGCCAAAGACCATCCCGTCGAGCAAATCTACAATGATATCCAAACCGGGAGAATCACTCGCTCTAAATCTCGTTTGGCTAATTTTGGTGAACATTATTCATTCATCTCTAGCATTGAACCCATGAAGGTTGAAAAATCATTGGAAGATCCGGATTGGATAAATGCTATGCATGAAGAGCTACACAACTTTGAGAGAAACCAAGTGTGGACATTGGTCGAAATGCCCGATAACAACCACAACATCATCGGTACCAAATGGGTGTTTCGCAACAAACAAGATGAAGATGGACAGTAGTTCACAACAAAGCACGCCTCGTCACCCAAGCCTACACTCAAGTCAAAGGTATGGACTATGGTGAGACATATGCCCCTGTTGCTAGACTTGAGTCCATTCGCATCTTACTTGCCTATGCAAATCACCATGATATCACATTGTACCAAATGGACATTAAAAGTGCTTTTCTAAATGGTGAAATTGAGGAGGAAGTTTATGTTAAACAACCTCCCGGCTTTGTTAATCCTAAGAAACCCAATCATGTCTACAAACTTCACAAAGCCCTTTATGGTCTTAAACAAGCTCCTAGAGCGTGGTATAAATGCTTGACCAAGTTCCTTATTGAAAAAGGCTTTGAGATCAGAAAAATTGATTCTACTCTTTTCACTAAAAGGGTTAATGGAGAATTGTTTGTGTGCCAAATTTATGTTGATCATATTATATTTGGTTCAACTAACCCTCATTTTAGTGAGAAGTTTGGGAAGCTTATGTCGGAAAAGTTTGAGATGTCTATGATGAGTGAACTCAAGTTCTTTCTTGGTTTGAAAATCAAGCAAACTAAGGAATGTACCTTTGTTCTCAAACAAAGTACACCAAGGACTTATTCAAGAAGTTTAATATGCAAGAATGCAAAGGTATGAGTACACCCATGCCTACTAGTGAACATCTTGACTTGACTAAAGATGGTGAACCCGTTGATCAAAAAGTTTACCGCTCTATGATTGGTTCATTGTTATATCTATGTGCCTCTCGTCCCGATATCATGCTAAGTGTGTGCATGTGCGCACGATTTCAAGCAGGCCCCAAAGAGCGTCATCTTAAGGCTGTGAAAAGGATAGTGAGATACTTAATACATACACCAATTTTTGGCATTTGGTATCCTAAGAGGTCTTCCTTTGATCTTGTTGGCTACTCTGACTCGGACTATGCCAGTGACAAGGTTGGTAGAAAGTCCACTTCGGGTAATTGTCAATTTCTTGGTAGATCTCTTGTCTCTTCGTCCTCCAAGAAACAAAACTCGGTATCCTTATCCACCACTGAAGCGGAATATATTGCCGCTGGTTCATGTTGTGCTCAATTACTTTGGGTGACCCAAACTCTTAAAGATTATGGGATATATGTGAAACATGTTCCATTGCTTTGTGACAATGAAAGTGCTATTAAGATTGCTCACAATCCCGTGCAACATTCTCGAACTAAGCATATTGAAGTTCGTCATCATTTCATTCGAGATCATGTTGCTAAGGGAGATATCAACCTTAAGCATGTTCATACCGACAAGCAATTGGCGGATATATTCACTAAACCACTTGATGAGAGAGTGTTTTGCAGGTTGAGAGGTGAATTGAACATCATTGATGCTTCAAATTTGGAGTAGGAACTCCAGTTGGATACATGTAAGATATGAGCCTATGACAAATCCTTGATATTTCTCTTATGATGATAATCATATGTCTTGGATACATTTGCACCCTTGCATGTTATCTAACCCTTGTAGGTACTTGGATGGATCTAAATCTATGAGATTGCAACTCACTCACATCTTGAGCAATCTCTACATCACCAAGTCTCTACATTATGGGGTTTGAAGACAAGGAAGCATGAAACCCTTCAAACATATCCTTTTACAATATATATATATATATATATATATATATATATATATATATATATATCAAATTTTGTGATTGTCACTTTGGATACACAAGTGCTATTCCTTGCAAAACTAATTCACGTAGGTAGAAGAACTCCAATTACAAGAGGTGCTCCAAGTGAACTACATCAACCTTGAGCATCCCACACAAGTTCAACTACATGATCAAGATCGACACCACCACCCAAGGTATGTTATTCCATCTTAGAGAAGCTTTACCCCAAGTCATGGGTCAAAGCAGCTCAACAAGATGTGAATACATCAAAATGCTTAAACAAAAAATGGCAACCCCATTTTGAGCTTAAACAATGAGTATGACCTATGATCAAGTGTCTTCACTTGACTCCTAAGTCAATATACTCTAACATATATGACTTTGTCGCCGACCAATTCTAGATGAAGTTCTCTAGTGTTTCTCCTTGTTCTTGCATTTGTCTCAAGCATATTTGTTTCCCTTTTCAAAAAAAAACTTCATCTAGATCTCTTTTCTTTTATTTCTGTTCTGCATTTCCTGCATCCAATTCATTGCAAATCCTTTAGTTAATTCCCTGCAAATCTTTGTGAGAATAAATTTGCCTAGTGAGCTGAGGTGACAAGTGCTTTTTCTCTGTACTGAACTCGGACGCACCGGTTTGTCACTTTGACAAACCAAATTATCTCAATGCCACCGAAGATAACAACTTAGTGTTACCGATTTCACATGCTGAAGAGACACTTTGTCATTTGCATCCTGCACATTTTGTTCCAGCTCCACTCGATGATTCTTATCCTCTACCAGCACCCTATTTTCCCTGCTACTTTGCTATGTGACTCGAGGACCAAACCTATTTTGACTCATACTCCAGAAGTTCCCTTCTTGGAAATTGATGTCAAAGGGGGAGAGAGAGAGATCACATCAAAGCTTAATCATATCAAAATGGGGAAAGAGAGATAAATAATCACATCATAGAGAGACCCCAGATGCTTGGTATTAAAAGAGGAGAGAAGTCACATGTCTTTAGAGGGGAAAGACGTGTTCATATTGTTTGTGTGTTTGCTTTGCTCTGATTTTCTTTTCCTTATCTTCTCACAGTATCCCACATAAGATTCAGGGGGAGCAAGACATCTAAGGGAGGGTAATCTTTGAATTCATTGCATATCTTTACCTTTGGGGACATGTCTACACTCAAATAGAGTACCTAGTACTCACTCTATACATGTCATCCCAATCTTGGTACTCTTGTGGTTTGCTGCTCTTGCTCTGTTTAGTAGATGTTTCTGTGTTGTCTAACCTTGCTTACTCAGGTTCATCTCTTCCAAAGCTAGCTCAAGATCACAAGGTAAGTATATGCATCACACTCATGTGCATGAGGATCTCTTGCTGATGTACGTATTGTTTGCAAGAAGGACACATGAGCATGAAGGTACATTTTCTATATTCACACCATCTGATCTGATGCATATAGCCAAGATACATGTAACTCATTGCTTGCTCTATCATGATTATGCACTCACATGATCTTATGTTCCATATTTACATGATTGCATACATGTAGGGGGAGCCTATGCATGTTACATGTCCTTCCAAAGCTTTACCTGCCTTTCTCTATATCTTTATTTAAAGCTTTGATGTATGTTGTCATCAATTACCAAAAAGGGGGAGATTGAAAGCACAAGTGCTCCCTAGGTGATTTTGGTAATTAATGTCAACATATCTCTTGTTGGACTAATACTTTTATCTAGTGTATTTCAGATAAGTCCAACAGTGGAGTGGCATGGACAAGAGGATGTGGAACCCCTTCAAGATGCTATAGACTAAGCATTTGCTCAAGCTCAAAGCTCAGGACTCTACATTTTCTATTTCAGTGATCCAAGATCACATTGAGTCCATAGGAAAGCCAATACTATTAAAAGGGGATGAGGTGTTGCTTAATGTCTTGCTTGCTCAAAATGCTTAGTGATATGCTCCAAAGCCCTCAACCACTTTCTCATATCCACATATGTCCCAAACCAAAAGTCAAACTCGGCCCCACCGACTTGATCTATCCGGCGCCACCGAGTTCATTTGACATAGCCACTGCCAGAAATCCTAATCGATTCGGTCTCACCAATGGGATCTTGGTCTCATCGAGATGGGATTGCAAACTCTTTGTTTTCCTTTGTAATGTTTCGGTCTAACCGAGATGAGCGATTGGCCCCACCAAGTTCGCAATGCAAACTCCCTGTTTCCCTTACGTAACATTTCGGTCCAACCGAGATGAGCGAATCAGTCCCACCGAGTTTGCCTGACCAACTCTCTGGTTAGCTAATTACCAAAGTCGGTCCCATCGAGTTTGTGTAATCAGTCTCACCGAGATTACGTTATGCCCTAAACCTAACAAAACCGGTTCCACCGAGTTGATGTGTCGGTCCCACCGAAATGCCTAACGGTCACATTATGAACTAAATTGGCCAGACCGAGTTTTCTGATTCGGTCCCACCGAGTTTGGTAAATTGTGTGTAACGGTTAGATTTTGTGTGGAGGCGATATATACCCCTCCACCCTCTCCTCATTCGTGAGGAAAGCCATCAGAACATGCCTACACTTCCAACATTCATTTTCTGAGAGAGAACCACCTACTCATGTGTTGAAGCCAAGATATTCAAATCCAACCATATGAATCTTGATCTCTAGCCTTCCCCAAGTTGCTTTCCACTCAAATCATCTTTCCACCAAATCCAATATTATGAGAGAGAGTTGAGTGTTGGGGAGACTATCATTTGAAGCACTAGAGCAAGGAGTTCATCAACAACACACCATCTATTACCTTTTGGAGAGTGGTGTCTCCTAGATTGGTTAGGTGTCACTTGGGAGCCTCCGTCAAGATTGTGGAGTTGAAACAAGGAGTTTGTATGGGCAAGGAGATCGCCTACTTTGTGAAGATCTACTCTAGTGAGGCAAGTCCTTCGTGGGAGATGGCCATGGTGGGATAGACAAGGTTGCTTCTTCGTGGACCCTTCGTGGGTGGAGCCCTCCGTGGACTCGCGCAACCGTTACCCTTCATTGGTTGAAGTCTCCATCAACATGGATGTACAACGGCACCACCTATCGGAACCACGCCAAAAATATCTGTGTCTCCGATTGCATTTGCACACTCCAATCCCATCCCTTTACTTTCTCGCAAGTTGCATGCTTTACTTTCCGCTCCCCATATACTCTTTTCATGCTTGCTTGATATGTATTGTGAATGCTTAAACTTGTGCTCAAACTCCACCTCAACTTGAAAAACTTAAAAACTGCCAACTTTTTGTGTTGAGGGTCAATTCACCCCCTTCTAGACACCTCTTCTCGATCCTTTCAAGACCATATTATTTTTGTTAGCATTACAACCCATATTGTGGCCATGGTTAAAAAATTATACGAAATTCTGCATATTTCGGTGCGGTCCGAACAGTTTTTAATCCCAAAATTTCGAGTCACATTCAAACTGATTTAAAAAAATATATCAATATAAAAGCCAACAAATTGTCCACGCATAAAAATCAATGCAATTTAAAATCTCGAAATGAAAAAAAAGAAATTTGAAACTAATTGTCGGTTTGATGTGTTTTAAAAATGTACATCCCATTTCTCATTACTAATAGGCCATTTTCTTGGCCAGCCGAATGAAGCTCTCCTCGTCTTGAAAGATTTGCAGCCCAACAGGCCTGACAAAGTAACTTAGTTGACAAATCACAAAAAAACTGGGCTAGCTATTTTCAGAAACAAAAAAACTACTGGGCTGGTCAGTGGTAAACATAAAAGAAAAGGTTGTCTAGACAGGATAGAGTGCCCCGCATAGCCCAATTGAAACCTTGCTTCCGTCTCAACAAAAATTAGATAAGTGCCACTCCAATTATGGTGATTCATAAAAATTCCACTACAATTTCCAAACTTAAAAAATGCCACTACAATTTTTGCAAACTTTGAAAAACGCCACTGCATTTTGCAAACTTTGAAAAGCTCAACTCCAGACTTCGAAAAATGCCACTAGAAATGGCATGAAATTGCATTTTTTAAAGTTTGGAAATTGCAGTGGCATTTCTCGGAATCACCAGATTTGGAGTGGCATTTATCAAATTAACCCAAAACAAAAATAACTGGGCGAGCTGCTGGGTCCCTTGTGTCAGCCGCTCGTTGTGCAATTCTCTCGTTTATTGACTACGTTGACAATGGCATGGGAACCAGATGTCAGAAATCCATTAGGAGGAGCCATTTTTTATTGGCTTGAAATAAGGAGGCACTTGCTAGTGTACTGCCATGACCTTGGCGGGTCCCTGCTGTCATCCTCTTCACGTACAATCATCTCCTAATTGTGTACGCGTCAACCTGGTAGGCCCACAATTCAGCCTCTAAACCCGTGGCGGACAAATACAACCGATTTAAAAAAATAACAGCCCATTCCATATGTTCAAATGGAAAGTTCAACATTCAGAGCAAAGTAACAGGTCTGATCCAGATATAGAGTACTGAACTTCCAAGTTGTCTACCATCATATCCAAGTTAACTATCTACTCCCACTAATACTCTAGTAGCATACAAGTACTAACTTACTCTTAGCTAACTAGACGATACCGGCCGCCATCTGCGGTACATGCTAAACACCAGCACCGGCGTCCTCCGCCTCGCCTCGGACTTGCCAGAGGTGTTTCCATGCCGGCGTGGTCCATCGAAGCTTCGGCTTCTAAGTGGGAAACCCACTTGACGAGCTGGTAGTAAAAATCAGCGTCGCGAACGCGTGCGTGCCCGATAGCCTCCAGGGCTATTTTCCGGGAGCCGGCCTCGACGTAGTCGGCCCAGTTGTGGGCGCTCTGCTCGCGACTCAGAGCGTCGGTGCGTTGCTGTTCCATGTCCCGCCGGCGGCGCAAATCGGCAATACGCTTCTCCTCCGCCAGGCGGTCACCCTCCAATAACTCCTGCTCCTTCGCCAGGCGGTCGCGCTCCAACAACTCCTCATACTCTGCATTGCCATCTAAAGAACGATAGAATGCCTCCTCCCTCCGTCCACCTTCCGGTGAAAAACCGAACACTAGTTGCTGCGGTGACCGCCTCCGGCGTCACCTATTGCAGATGGGCGGGGGCATGGCGGACGTGGCGAGAGCGAGGATAAGTGGCCAGCGACGTCGGGCCGATGGGGGATTATGAGGATAGGGCGAGTTGGGTCATTGTGCCACTGGAGAAGGCTAGGAAACAGTACTTATAGGCGAAGGTAGCGCAACGGTCATCAAAATTCAATGCATAAGCAGACATGGCTTAGCGCGCCAGCTTGCCGTGCAAAACTAGAAAAACTAAAATTAAGACTGTGTCATCCCGTGCCATCCGTGCTGGGTCGCACGCCGGCATGACGGTCAAACGAGTGCACTCGAATCATCCAGATTAGGTACTCCCTCCTTGTCAATAACAATTCCTTGGATTTAAAAGGCCTGCAACAATTAAAGTGCATCTTTTTCGCATTAGTTAGCTGTCGTAATTACGGCCGGCTACATGCAACCACTCAGAATCGCTCATAGCTAGTACGCGGAGCAGCATGCAACGAGTCGCAGCCGAGGGCACGCATGCAGCAACTTAAATCGCTGGAATTAATTAGGCTTAAACTTCTGCATGCAGTTAATTATTGCCATGCCTTGGTCTTAATGCTTTGGCTCACGGGATTAATAAACCCGGACGGAGGGAGTACCTTGGTTGGTGAGACTTTTGAATTAAGCCTTGCAAACCAGAAGGAGGTACTAGTACGTGCGTGATCAGCTATTTATCCGTGTAGGATCGAGTAGGTCGGATAGTGTACGTGTAGGATCGAGTAGGTCAGATGGTGTACGTGTATGATTGCATCAGCTGATGAACGTTAGCTGCGAGATAAGGCATTGGCGAATGTTTTTGCTGGTAGTTTCTTCAGATTCGCATGGCATTTTCTTCAGAGCAGCTTGTCAGTTTCTTCAGAGGTAGGCATTTTTATTGAAAAAACTGCCACTTTGGATCTTGCGTCGCAACTAAAACTGCCAGGAGCACATTAGTAGGCTAGCTAGTGATCGATCAGTAACTTGTAAACACTGAGGGAACAGGAATAAGGAACTGTTAGTAACTTGTAAACACTGAGAACACAGAAATAAGGATCATGCTGTGCACAACAGTAAGAGCCGATCCGTTCGAAATGTTCACACGAGACTCACAGACCTGGCATTGTAATATGTTCACATTAGTAGCCCAAATTCAAAACCAACTAGTACAATTCCCATACATAAGATCAACATGTTAATGCATCTCAATGATTCACATATCATATACAAATATGTAGCTCCAAAAGCAAAGATCTAGAAAAAAGATCCATTCTTCCTACTAACATGGATGCTTCTCTTGGCCAACATTCAGTACAGACTGAAAGACGAATTTGTTTGTGAAGTCTACAATTCCTCTTGCAAACGTAAGTGGTTTCACCAACAGCTGGAACCATGAGAATGAACTGCACATGATGGATGAACATCCACTGCAATATGATTTGGTCTTCTCTCTATCACACGGCGAGACTATTTTCGGAATACAAACTTTAACTAAGAAAAATGATCCCCTTTGTATAATCAGACCAAAGCAATGAAGCACCTAGTGTTGGCCAATAAATAGTACAGTACTACTTTTCTGCAGTCCATGAAGTGACTATCCAATCTTTCTGTGTCTATTTTCAAATGGCACTGCATGCAGTGACTATACTATTCTCTTGTGCGGTTCAACCAAAATTGCGGTCACTTTGTTTGTTTGCCAAATAGCAACGGGCAGACATCTCTGTCTGCACACATATCAAGCAGCTAGTAAACATATACCCCACCTTCTATTTTCAGTTTAAACATGTCTCTTCCGCTTAACATCTGTCATGTTTTGCACTGGACAATTTGATACAGTCTTGTTTTGCCCTGGACAATTTCATACTGAATTGATTTGCTGGTTCAAAGCAGAAATATAGCACCTATTATTCATCAAACCAAGGATATCCATGTTCGCAGTGATGGAAGAGGTGAAATCGATACAACCGAAATTGAGCATCCAATCATTGAATCCTGTCCTACACCTCCAATGTAGGTCCACCCTGCCAATAAATTGTCACGCCCAATATGCGATACTATCCTAAAGAGACTTGAAGGTCCCACCAAGGATAGAACCGCATATTGAAACGCTTTGCAAGGTGGATATCATTACATCAACATTACATAATAGATGGGGATACATACATAAGGTATACAATGCCGCACGAATACAACAATACAATACATAAGAGCATCATCCGACTACGGATGAATCACAAATAGAAGCTCAAAGGACATCCACCCTGCTAGCCCAGGCTGCCGACCTGGAACCTATCCCCTGATCGAAGAAGCAAAAGAAGAACTCAACGCAAGCAAGCATCGCTCTCGCGTCATGATCATCGCATAACCTGTACCTACAACTATTGTTGTAGTAATCTGTGAGCCACGAGGACTCAGCAATCCCATTACCATGGGTATCAAGACTAGCAAAGCTTAATGGGAAAGGAAGGGGTAAAGTGGTGAGGTTGCAGCAGCGACTAAGCATATATGGTGGCTAACATACGCAAATAAGAGCGAGAAGAGAAGCAAAGGAACGGTCGTCAACTAGCAATGATCAAGAAGTGATCCTGAACTCCTACTTACGTCAAACATAACCCAGAAACCGTGTTCACTTCCTGGACTCTGCTGAGAAGAGACCATCATGGCTACACACGCGGTTGATGCGTTTTAATTCGGATTTGGTGTCAAGTTATCTACAACCGGACATTAACAAATTCCCATCTACCTATAACCGCAGGCACGGCTTTCGAAAGATTATACCCTGCAGGGGTGTCCCAACTTAGCCCATGACAAGCACTCGTGATCAACGAAGGAATAGACCTTCTCCTAGGAAGACCCCATCAGACTCGGAATCCCGGTTTACAAGACATTTCGACAATGGTAAAACAAGACCAGCAAGACCGCCCGATGCGCCGACAATCCCGATAGGAGCTGCACATATCTCGTTTTCAGGGCAACACCGGATGAGCAATCCGTACAACTAAAACCAGACCTCAAGTTTCCTTGAGGGGGCGCTGCAAAGGGCTCTAGTTCGGACCAACACTTAGACAAGCACTGGCCCGGGGGGGGGGGCTGTAATAAAGATGACCCTTGGGTTAATTACTCCCAAGGGAAATATAGGTGGTGGTGAGGCAAATGGTAAAACCAATGTTGGGCCTTGCTGGAGGAGTTTTATTCAAAGCGAACTGTCGAGGGGGTCCCATAAATCACCCGACCGTGTAAGGAACGCAAAATCCGGGAACATAACACCGGTATGACGGAAACTAGGGCGGCAAGAGTGGAACAAAACATCAGGCATAAGGCCGAGCCTTCCACCCTTTACCATGTATATAGATGCATTAATAATAATATAAGAGATATTGTGATATCTCAACCAAAATCCTGTCCACCATGGAGCAATCTTCAACTTCACCTGCAACTAACAATGCTATAAGAGGGGCTGAGCAAAGCGGTAACATAGCCAAGCAACGGTTTGCTAGGAAGGGTGTCAAAGGTTAGAGGTTCATGGCAATTTGGGAGGCTTGAAGAGCAACAGATAGGTAACGCAGCATAGCGATAGAACGAAGCAACTAGCATAGCAACGATAGTATTGAGATCCAGGGTAGCGGTCATCTTGCCTAAAATCCCGCTAGGAAGAAGAACGAGTCCATGAAGAAGATGAACGGGCGTAGTCGAACAAATCCTTACAATCGCAATGTTACCGGAACTATCAAGAAGAAACCATACCAAAAAGAAGCAAACAACATGGTAAACAACCATCACATAGACATGGCACGATGCACAACTAAGTATGATGCATGTCCGGTTAATGAGGCATGGCATGGCAAAGGCAACCAAACAATACTACAAGTTAAGTGGAGATCAATATGCAACGAGTTGCATATTAACAAAACACCACATCAAATATTTAGTTCTCTCTTGTTTAAGCTACCAAACAATATTAAATGTTATTAAACATGGCAAGGGGTGAAGCACGAGAAAAACTACCTATCTAGACAAGTTTAAATGAGGCCGGAACAACAAACAACAATTCCGGAAAATCCCCATATGCATATTTTAGATTCGGTACTGTTCTGCCCTAAACACAATTTTATTGTTGTTAAACATGAAAATAAAGTGCACCATGTTAAACTAGGCATTTTTCCACCCCATTTACATATAAAGTTTAATTAATTCCGAGCTACGGTTATTTAGTTATGAAATAAATCATTTTAGCATGGCATTATGCAAAATAAACACAAACAGCATGTTAAACATTTCTAACATAGATGAAAGTGGCATATTATTAATCTACACAATTTTCTGATCATTTTACATATTTAAATTATTTTAATCTGATGCACAGGTTGAGAGATATTAAATGCATGAAGTGCAATGACTTTTCTGTAAATTTGTAATTCCCTGGAATAAACCTAAATTCGCAGAATCTGAAAAAAAAAAGATGAACGGGCCGAATCTGGAGGGGCTGCAGTTCTCACCATGGGCCATGGCCCAGGTCGGTGGAGAGGCTTGGGCAGGCAGAGGAGGTGGACCGGGTCGGGGCGTGCTGGAGGGAGCTGGGCTGGGTCGGCTTGAGGCCCACGCGCACACGCGTGCACGAGCGGGCGAGGCGATGAGCTCCTCGTTCCTGAGCAGGGACGAGGCAGGGTGGCGGCGCAGATGGCGCCGGTGGCGAGCAGGCTCGAGGGCGGCGGCAGGGTGGATCCGGCAAGGGCGGGGCCGACAGAGGCCGGATCTGGCAGCGGCGGGTCCATTCCCGGCGACGAACGGCGGCGGGGACGAGTCTTCCGGGCGGAGGCAGACCCGAGTTCGTGCGCGGCCATGGCAGAGCTCCTGCGGGAGAGGAGGGGTCAGCGGGGGCGCAGGAGAAGTGGAGGAGGAGAAGGGAGAGATGAGGAGGTGGGGCTCTGGCCTGGCGAAGCTTCGGCGGCGGCGGGGTTGCCGGAGGGACGCAAGACGGAAACGGGGCCGGGCGGACGCGGGCGCCGGCGACGAACGACGAGGTACCGGGGTCGAGCGAGGGAGCAGGGACGGGCGCGGGCGACCGCTCGGGAGGGCGGCGGCGCGCGGGCTCCCCCCGGGCCCAGATCTGGCCCGGGGCGGGCCTGTTGCGGGCCGGGAGGTGGGAGGAGGCTGGGGCGCTGGGAGCCAGGCCACATGGCGGGCGCCGGTTGGACCTGGCGGCGGATAGCGGCGGCGCGCCCAATGGCGACTTGCCAAGTGGCGAGCAGGAGCTGGAGGGGCGCGAAAATGGAGGAGGAGGGGGTTAGGGCGACCAGATTTGGAAGGAGGGGGGTTTAAATAGGAAAGGGGGGCTAGGGTTTAGTTTTTGGGGGGTTTTTGGAGCCCTCCGATCTCGATCGGGCGGTTCCGGACGTGAGGGGGGGTTAGGTGGGCTGCAGGTGGGCTATGACGAGAGGGTCTGGACTGAGGGGAGAGAATAGAAATGCAGCCCGGCAACTATTTCCGGAGACCGAAAACGTCCGACGAAGGTACCGGCAACGGTACCGCTATGTTTAACGGTTGGGCTATCAGATGGACTCTGAATGCGACGAAACTTGGCAGGCGGCCTGTCTACACTATAATAAGACCGCACGACAAGTTGCAACCCATTCCGAGAACATTTTTATGCCACTTATAAAATAATATTTCGGAGGTGCCGCGGGCGCGTGCAAGTGTGTCGGGGCTCGGAATGGACAACAGAGAGAACCGGCGGAACCCGAACGGAAGCAAGTTTTGAAAAACATGCGGATGAAATGCAGATGATGACATGAGACAAGATGCATATCAAGAACAAAATGCAAAACAACAGACAAAAACCCAACCACGGAGGAAAAATCATATCGCATCTCCGGAAAAGGCAAGAGTCGGAGTTACGAATATGGAAAGTTGTATCCGGGGCGTTACAACACTCCACCACTACGAGAGGATCTCGTCCCGAGATCTAGGATGGCACCGGAGGGAAAAGGAAGAGGAAGATAAGCGGTAAAACTAAGTTGCTTCTTCGACCAATGAGTGAAATCACGAACCTTGTGAGGTTGAGCAATTAGAGATGAACGAGATTGCAAACAATCCGTTAGAAAAGAGGAACGAGGAACATTACGGGAACTTGAAGGTTGCAAAGACATGAATCAAGAGTTTAATGGACAAGATAGAATTCGAAACCACTCCGGTTAAAACAAGATGAGAGAGGAAGAATTTGGGCAACACTCCGGTTGAACATGGAAGGAATATAACATGAACTTGAGAAGATGGGAAGATACTTGATGAAATCAACAACACACTGCCTCCGAAACTATTGAAGGAATGGCACAAGGGGTAAGAAGGATTTCAGACAGCACTCCGATTGAAACGATAGGCAAAACTTGATAATATGGAAAGAACTTGAAGAGATGACACCACACTCCGGTTAAATGGAGAAGCAAGGAGAAGAACATGATCTTGCCAAAGCAAGATGATGAGTGAAAAGAGCAACATCACAATGCCTTCGGAACGAAAGAATAGAAGCTAGATTGTTGGGATAAAGGGGCGGAGAAGAAAATGACAATTTCTGCCACAACTGAGCTTGGAAAGCACCCTTGCAAGAAGGTTATAACGAAGTTGTTGGAAAAACCAACAACGAAAAGAATAAGCTTGTAGTGGGCTTATGGAAACATCGCAAGACTATGAGATGACATTCTGCCACTAACGAAAAACAATTGCTTGTTTGAGATCAACGAAGAGATGAAAAACCTCTTTCACCGAGAAGGATATGGAGAAAGCTTGGATCAATGATAAGCACCACAAATAGCAACATTCCCAATGGAAGGCTTTAGGTGAAATATGACACAAGATAACTCCAATGGAGGGATTGATGGATTTAAAATACCTCATTCTTGACAACATGTGAATCATGAAACACGAACCCAAATTGTCAAGACTGACATAACACCACCTCAAGAGATAAGGTAGAAAGAATTGCACTTTGGAATGCAAGATGAAGAATACTTGAGCTCCTCAAAACAAGACATGTGTTTAGCACCATGTTTAATTTTGAGTATAGCTTGGCAGATCATCACCTCGAGAGAAATCTTGAAGAACAATTGAAGAATGAAAAGAATCCTTGATGAACCATCATGTAGAGCCTCCATGAAGAACTCCGGTAATAAAAGGATGATAGAAAGGAAGAGAAGTTGAAAACACAAGGTGACACCTTGCAATGATTTAGATGGAGCTTCGTGACGATAATGCGGAAAACTTGGAACTCCGGAAAAGAAAAGATGAAGCATCTCGAACCGGGAAATGTGACATGATGAACAACTCTGGAAAGAAGAAACTAGATCACTCGGATGAAACAATAATAAGAATTACGGTATGCGTATCCTTCACCAATTTAAATTGATGACAAACAACGGATTTGGCATACTACTTATTCTCGTGAAAAAGGATTAAGGGGGGATATGGCGCAAACTTGAGAAGGAATAGATGGAACAACCGGTGGGATTAAAAAGAACAAATGAATTGATATGATAACAAAGGAAGTGAAATCTTGTACGAACCACCGTAAGAATTGAAAATGAACGTAGCAAAGGCACAATTCACCGGGAAGAATTGGAAAACGAATGAAGATACTTGAGGGGATTTAGATACAAGAGAACGAAGAGGTCATGAACTGATTAGAGGATATTTGAACGATTGACCGATAAGATTTGGAGAGGAGGGCTGAAAGCTGGAATGAATAATTATGAGTATGGCATGAAGCTAGAACCACAAATCTTTGAGAGAACGGACAAGATTTAAGAGGAACTCTTCTTCGGTCTTCAAATGTTGAGAATGACGACGAGGAACACCAGCAAAATTACCGAGATACTCGAGTATGATGACAAGCAGAGAGGTTGAGCCAACAATGAAATGATTTGAAATCGATCTTGGAAAGGCATCTGACTGATGATAATACATTCTTACATCAAACTTCGAAAGACTTTGGGAATGGCTCCGGGAAAATTAGAAGAGTCAGGTAAGATCCTGGGAAAAGACCTTTGGGCTAGGGCCCACTCAAAATAAAACACTGTTGGAAATGATTTTAAAGAGAGATTGCACCGGTTGAATTAAATAGCATGAATGAGATAATGATCTCCAAATAGATTCAACGGATTAAGAAGGGAAACACAAATCTTCTAAGATATCTTCAACACTCTGGAACACATGAATAGCAAGAGGTGAGTGATTTAGAGGTGCACCGGCATGAGAAAGCATTTGACACGAGGAAAGGAATATGATCAACACTGAAAGCTTGAATTAAAACCATCGGAGAGGAATACGAGAATGAAGATTGATGAACTTGAAGCTCGTGAGCATCTTCACGAGGGATCACCGGATCAAAACAATGATTGAAAAGAGTGAAGAGACTTCACATGAATAAATGGATACTTGATTATAATATATGAGTCCTTGAAGAAAAGGGTGGGAGGGCGGGGAAAACAAAGACAACTTGGGATGAACGAAACAAACACCGTTGAGAAAACTTAGAATTGATCTTGCGGATGGGGAGAATGATGGGATCATCTCAAAGAGAAGCGCACCGGTTGGAAAAGAATTAACATGACAACCTCAATGATCAAAAGGATTAGTACTCCCATAGAAATATGAGAACACCACTTGAAAGGTATGGAATCAACATTTGACTTGAAGAAACTCAAATACCACAAATAAAACAAAACAAAGGATTTGGCTTGCAGAATAAGCCGGAACAAACATATGATAGAGATTTCGTCCGAAGTTTTCGTGGTGGGGCCCACACGGGCTCGATTGTACAGCATCATCATGTAGAAGGCAGTGCACATGACATACGAAGTGTCCCCGAACCAGCATAGCCAAGGGTTCTTTAAGACACAACGAGACCACTGTAAAAATGACCGTGGAAAGGCGGACCACTAGACGTCGAACCCCAATCTCATATCATGCATCTGTCGAAAAGATATTCTAGGAGCTACTTGAATTCCCACCTATAAAACTCCCGAAACTTTTTGGTTATGCAATCTGGTGTTGGGGATACAGGGGAAGCAATATATCTCACCCAAACTAACAATACCTACATCCAGCTATATCCATCCGTCAACACATAACCAAGAAACCTTCGGAAATCGTGTACCTCAACCTTCGAAAAGCATCCGTTATACGAGTTATGGCAATACTCCCGAACTCCCCAGTACTGGGTGACGTCGAGGTTATCTCACCAACAACTGCATAAAAGAGATTTTCGATGTCGGCAAAACTCAGGTATTCCAGAACTGCAACGATAAAATTGTGACGACAACACCTCGGAGCTCAACTCCCCGGGTCAATGCCACATAAATAGACAAGAGGCACCAAGAACAATGTTCTCGTCACAAAACCATCGGAACGATTCCAAGATACCCGCGTGATCCTAAATTATTTTAGTGAAATTTGAGGAGAGGAAAGACAAAACATCTACGTCAGGAGACCTCACCAGAGCGACGAAGGGGCTGAGGAGTAAAAAGAATCTTACTCTCCGATATATATAATCCTAAGACTCAAAATAGTTTTCTTCTAGACTCAATAACGGCCAACAATCAAGGGGATCCTATGGTCGGTCGAGGCTCTGATTACCAACTTGTCACGCCCAATATGCGACCCTATCCAAAAGGAACTCGAAGGTCCCACCAAGGATAGACCCGCATATTGAAACGCTTTTGCAAGGTGGATATCATTACATCAACATTACATAATAGATGGGGATACATACATAAGGCATACAATGCAACACGAATACAACATTACAATATATAAGAGCATCATCCGACTACGGATGAATCACAAACAGAAGCTCAAACGACATCCACCCTGCTAGCCCAGGCTGCCGACCTGGAACCTATCCCCTGATCGAAGAAGCAGAAGAAGAACTCAACGCAAGCAAGCATCGCTCTCGCGTCATGATCATCGCATAACCTGTACCTGCAACTGTTGTTGTAGTAATCTGTGAGCCACGAGGACTCAGCAATCCCATTACCATGGGTATCAAGACTAGCAAAGCTTAATGGGAAAGGAAGGGGTAAAGTGGTGAGGTTGCAGCAGCGACTAAGCATATATGGTGGCTAACATACGCAAATAAGAGCGAGAAGAGAAGCAAAGGAACGGTCGTCAACTAGCAATGATCAAGAAGTGATCCTGAACTCCTACTTACGTCAAACATAACCCAGAAACCGTGTTCACTTCCCGGACTCCGCCGAGAAGAGACCATCACGGCTACACACGCGGTTGATGCGTTTTAATTCGGATCTGGTGTCAAGTTATCTACAACCGGACATTAACAAATTCCCATCTGCCTATAACCGCAGGCACGGCTTTCGAAAGATTATACCCTGCAGGGGTGTCCCAACTTAGCCCATGACAAGCTCTCGTGATCAACGAAGGAATAGACCTTCTCCCAGGAAGACCCGATCAGACTCGGAATCCCGGTTTACAAGACATTTTGACAATGGTAAAACAAGACCAGCAAGACCGCCCGATGCGCCGACAATCCCAATAGGAGCTGCACATATCTCGTTCTCAGGGCAACACCGGATGAGCAATCCGTACAACTAAAACCAGACCTCAAGTTTCCCTGAGGGGGCGCTGCAAAGGGCTCTAGTTCGGACCAACACTTAGACAAGCACTGGCCCGGGGGGGGGCTGTAATAAAGATGACCCTTGGGTTAATTACTCCCAAGGGAAATATAGGTAGTGGCGAGGCAAATGGTAAAACCAATGTTGGGCCTTGCTGGAGGAGTTTTATTCAAAGCGAACTATCGAGGGGGTCCCATAAATCACCCGACCGCGTAAGGAACGCAAAATCCGGGAACATAACACCGGTATGACGGAAACTAGGGCGGCAAGAGTGGAACAAAACATCAGGCATAAGGCCGAGCCTTCCACCCTTTACCATGTATATAGATGCATTAATAATAATATAAGAGATATTGTGATATCCCAACCAAAATCCTGTCCACCATGGAGCAATCTTCAACTTCACCTGCAACTAACAACACAATAAGAGGGGCTGAGCAGAGCGGTAACATAGCCAAGCAACGGTTTGCTAGGAAGGGTGTCAAAGGTTAGAGGTTCGTGGCAATTTGGGAGGCTTGAAGAGCAACAGATAGGTAACGCAGCATAGTGATAGAACGAAGAAACTAGCATAGCAATGATAGTATTGAGATCCAGGGTAGTGGTCATCTTGCCTGAAATCCCGCTAGGAAGAAGAACGAGTCCATGAAGAAGATGAACGGGCGTAGTCGAACAAATCCTCACAATCGCAATGTTACCGGAACTATCAAGAAGAAGCCATACCGGAAAGAAGCAAACAACATGGTAAACAACCATCACATAGAGATGGCACGATGCACAACCAATTATGATGCATGTCCGGTTAATGAGGCATGGCATGGCAAAGGCAACCAAACAATACTACATGTTAAGTGGAGATCAATATGCAACGAGTTGCATATTAACAAAACACCAAATCAAATATTTAGTTCTCTCTCGTTTAAGCTACCAAACAATATTAAATGTTATTAAACATGGCAAGGGGTGAAGCACGAGAAAAACTACCTATCTAGACAAGTTTAAATGAGGCCGGAACAACAAACAACAATTCCGGAAAATCCCCATATGCATATTTTAGATTCGGTACTGTTCTGCCCTAAACACAATTTTATTATTGTTAAACATGAAAATAAAGTGCACCATGTTAAACTAGGCATTTTTCCACCCCATTTACATATAAAGTTTAATTAATTCCGAGCTACGGTTATTTAGTTATGAAATAAATCATTTTAGCATGGCATTATGCAAAATAAACACAAACAACATGTTAAACATTTTTAACATAGATGAAAGTGGCATATTATTAATCTACACAATTTTCTGATCATTTTACATATTTAAATTATTTTAATCCGATGCATAGTTTGAGAGATATTAAATGCATGAAGTGCAAGGACTTTTCTGTAAATCTGTAATTCCCTGGAATAAACCTAAATTCGCAGAATCTGAAAAAAAAGATGAACGGGCCGAATCTGGAGGGGCTGCAGTTCTCACCATGGGCCATGGCCCAGGTCGGTGGAGAGGCTTGGGCAGGCAGAGGAGGTGGACCGGGTCGGGGTGTGCGGGAGGGAGCTGGGCTGGGCCGGCTTGAGGCCCACGCGCACACGCGTGCACGAGCGGGCGAGGCGACGAGCTCCTCGTTCCTGAGCAGGGACGAGGCAGGGTTGCGGCGCAGATGGCGCCGGTGGCGAGCAGGCTCGAGGGCGGCGGCGGGGCGGATCCGGCAAGGGCGGGGCCGGCAGAGGCCGGATCTGGCAGCGGCGGGTCCATTCCCGGCGATGAACGGCGACGGGGACGAGTCTTCCGGGCGGAGGCGGACCCGAGCTCGGGCGCGGCCATGGCAGAGCTCCTGAGGGAGAGAAGGGGTCAGCGGGGGCGCAGGAGAAGTGGAGGAGGAGAAGGGAGAGATGAGGAGGCGGGGCTCCGGCCTGGCGAAGCTTCGGCAGCGGCGGGGTTGCCGGAGGGACGCAAGACAGCGACGGGGCCGGGCGGACGCGGGCGCCAGCGACGAACGACGAGGTACCGGGGTCGGGCGAGGGAGCAGGGACAGGCGCGGGCGAGCGCTCGGAAGGGGTCGGCGCGCGGGCTCCCTCCGGGCCCAGATCTGGCCCGGGACGGGCCTGTTGCGGGTCGGGAGGTGGGAGGAGGCTGGGGCGCTGGGAGCCAGGCCACATGGCGGGCGCCGGTTGGCCCTGGCGGCGGATGGCGGCGGCGCGCCCAATGGCGACTTGCCAAGTGGCGAGCAGGAGCTGGAGGGGCGCGAAAATGGAGGAGGAGGGGGTTAGTGCGACCAGATTTGGAAGGAGGGGGGTTTAAATAGGAAAGGGGGGCTAGGGTTTAGCTTTGGGGGGGGGGGGGGGGTTTGGAGCCCTCCGATCTCGATCGGGCGGTTCCGGACGCGAGGGGGGGTTAGGTGGGCTGCAGGTGGGCTGTGACGAGAGGGTCTGGACTGAGGGGAGAGAATAGAAATGCAGCCCGGCAACTGTTTCCGGAGACCGAAAACGTCCGACGAAGGTACCGGCAATGGTACCGCTATGTTTAACGGTTTGGCTATCAGATGGACTCCGAATGCGACGAAACTTGGCAGGCGGCCTGTCTACACTATAATAAGACCGCACGATAATTTGCAACCCATTCCGAGAACATTTTTATGCCACTTATAAAATTATATTTCGGAGGTGCCGCGGGCGCGTGCAAGTGTGTCGGGGCTCGGAATGGACAACAGAGAGAACCGGCGGAACCCGAACGGAAGCAAGTTTTGAAAAACATGCGAATGAGATGCAGATGATGACATGAGACAAGATGCATATCAAGAACAAAATTCAAAACAACAGACAAAAACCCAACCACGAAGGAAAAATCATATCGCATCTCCGGAAAAGGCAAGAGTCGGAGGAGGAGGTGCCCACTCTGCAATAAATTCACATGCAAACCACTAGTATTACTATCTAATGACAGTACAAAAAGAGTAGCAAGATAATAGCAAACCATGTACCTTCGTAATGAACAGCTCATAGTGCCACCAATTGGATATAAAGGTTTGGAAAAAAACATGCTCCTAATGTTGAACCAGTTGGACTTTTTGTGTAGTTCCACTAAAATCAAGCATTCCTGTTTGCATAGATATTGAAAGTGTGATTACTATAAAAGTGGCACTAGTTGAAGCATAGACTCACAAATATAAGCATTCCAATTTCTTAATGGGAAAAGGTAGCAAGACTTCTTCTAACCACCTGTTTGAAGGAATAAATAAGGCAACAATGGCTGATGTCAGGAAGGCATATATAGTTCTTTCTAAAAAATGATCGATTCCTGACCTTTCGTCTTCTTTTAAGAATATTTTGTGCAGTTCAACTAAAATAAAATGCCATCACCGCCTTGACAATTCAGTGACACTGTACAAAAGGAAATGACTTAACATTAGTCGACAGGCATTAGAGACAAACATACAGACCTCCTCCGATAACATAATGAACATTAATTTTAACAAAGGTGTGACTAGCTTTACCGGGATAATTTGAGTGAACTCTACACCCTCTTTTCCTTAATATAAGACGTTTTCGCAGTTCAACTTAAAGTACCCAAACATATAGTATTTACAAAAATAGGTAGTAGTTTTCTTGAGCACATATCTGGGAAAGCTTGCCACACTTTATTTATGTCCATATGCTAATGCAACACCATTTGAATAGTACAAATATACACTAATCCAGTGGCTAGTGCAACAATAGAGTAGTTATTTTATTACAGGGTATAGTACAATGGTTTTACTGAACAGATTTCAATAAACTCTAGCACTAGAAGATTTCTATAAGAATTAACAATACAAAATGTAAAGGTAACAGGTTTCAGCATTGGTGTACTAGCTGTGCATGAGCATTAGACCAAATACAAAAGTCTGAAGGTAACTAGCATTATTAACTAATGATAGTATAAAAAAATTGCAAACCATGTACCTTCAAGGTAAATATAATTTCGAACTTGAGGGGACCTAAAAATTGATATCCCAATCTTGTTAATCAGTCAAACATAAAAACTTGATCGAACGAATCAAGAGTACAGTTGGAGGAGGAGGTGCCCACTCTTGACCTTTCCTCTAGACACTGTACAAAAATATTTGACTTATCTCATGAAAGTGAGGTATGTAATCTATAAGCATTAACAGTGCAAAAATCTAAAGGTAGTAACAAGATTCATCGTTGGTATACTGGCTGTGCAACAACATTAGAATGCCCTAGCTGAAAAATCTTTAATACATCCACAATCAATATCTAACCCTGAAATAATCCAGTGACATTATATGGCATTGCTTAAATTTATCAGTGGCATTAGACTGAGTGCGGCATTAGTTAAATGTGGCATCACTTTAGTAATAGCATTGCCTGACTTGACCGCTGGCGTTATACTAACAGCAAAAAAGTGGCAATAAGAGCATGGGAGGCCCATTCGGACAGTGGGCGCATCAGTAAGATGTACCTCCACGGACGCATAGAGTGGTGAGGGAGGTATGGTTGCCCAGAGCAACAAATATCCACGCAGCATATGTGCATTACGTCCCATTTTTGTTCTCTTTAGCCACCTTTTTCCTATGTGAGGACAACAAACCGATCGACCTGGTCATTCTCTATTGCATTGTCATTCATTTCTACCCTTCTTCAACCAAGAGACACGAGACTCGTTCATTAGCTACTGATTTCCCCCTTTTTAATCTAGATGCAGGCTCGATGCCTACTCTCTTGGATAGTACAGTCTCCCTTCCTTTCCTTATTCAACCCAGACATGGATTAGTCTGCATGAAGTAGGATTTCCTTTAACAGTGAAATTAAGGTTTTCGTCTGCGTGACCAGCAGAGCAGAGGATAGCAAATTGGGAAGATGTGCTACGTCTTGAGCTTGCGTTGGTTTTCCTCAAAGAGGAGAGGGTGATGTAGCGATAGTAGCGTAAGTATTTCCCTCAGTTTTTGAGAACCAAGGTATCAATCCAGTAGGAGGCTCCTCAAAAGTCCCAGCACCTACACAAACAAACTGAGAACTCGCAACCAACGCAATAAAGGGGTTGTCAATCCCTTCACGACCACTTGCGAAAGTGAGATCTAATAAAGATAATATGATAAGATAAATATATTGTTGGTATTTTATAATATAGATGCAAAAAGTAAAGATGCAAATAAAAGTAGATTGAAAGCAAATATGATAAGAGATAGACCCGGGGCCATAGGTTTCACTAGTGGCTTCTCTCAAGATAGCATAAGTATTACGGTGGGTGAACAAATTACTGTCGAGCAATTGATAGAAAAGTGCATAGTTATGAGATTATCTAGGCATGATCATGTATATAGGCATCACGTCCATAACAAGTAGACCGAATCCTGCCTGCATCTACTACTATTAATCCACACATTGAGCGACGCCTGCCTGCATCTAGAGTATTAAGTTCATAAGAACAGAGTAATGCATTAAGCAAGATGACATGATGTAGAGGGATAAACTCAAGCAATATGATATAAACCCCATCTTGTTATCCTCGATGGCAACAATACAATACGTGCCTTGCAACCCTTTCTGTCACTGGGTAAGGACACCACAAGATTGAACCCAAAGCTAAGCACTTCTCCCATGGCAAGAAAGATCAATCTAGTAGGCCAACCCAAACTGATAATTCGAAGAGACTTGCAAAGATAAGTCAATCATACATAAAAGAATTCAGAGAAGATTCAAATATTGTTCATAGCTAAACTTGATCATAAACCCACAATTCATCGGATCTCGACAAACACACCGCAAAAAGAGTTTACATCGAATAGATCTCCACAAGAGAGGGGGAGAACATTGTATTGAGATCCAAAAAGAGAGAAGAAGCCATCTAGCTAATAACAATGGATCCGTAGGTCTGTGGTAAACTACTCACAACTCATCGGAGGGGCAAGGATGTTGATGTAGAAGCCCTCCGTGGTCGATTCCCCCTCCGGCAGAGTGCCGGCGAAGGCTCCAAGATGAGATCTCGCGGATACAGAAGGTTACGGTGGTGGAAATTGTGTTTCGTCCTGCTCCTGGATGTTTTCGGGGTACGTAGGTATATATAGGAGGAAGAAGTACGTTAGTGGCCGCTTGAGGGGCCCATGAGACAGGGGGCGCGCCCTCCTATCTCGTGGGATCCTCGGCAGCTTCTTGGCTTGCACTCCAAGTCCTCTGGATCATGTTCGTTCCAAAAATCACGCTCCCGAAGGTTTCATTCCGTTTGGACTCCGTTTGATATTCCTTTTCTTCGAAATACTGAAATAGGCAAAAAAACAACAATATGGGCTGGGCCTCCGGTTAGTAGGTTAGTCCCAAAAATGATATAAATGTGTAAAATAAAGCACATAAACATCCAAAAGGGGTAATATAATAGCATGGAACAATCAAAAAATATAGATATGTTGGAGACGTATCAAGCATCCCCAAGCTTAATTCCTGCTCGTCCTCGAGTAGGTAAATGATAAAAAGAGAATTTTTGATGTGGAATGCTACCTAGCATAATTCATAATTTAATTTTCTTTATTGTGGCATGAATGTTCAGATCTAAATGATTCAAAATAAAAGTTCATATTGATAAAAGAAATAGTAACACTTCAAGCATACTAATCAAAGTAATCATGTCTTCTCAAAATAACATGGCAAAAGAAATTTCATCCCTACAAAATCATATAGTTAGGCTATGCTTCATTTTCGTCACACAAAGATGTTCCCAACGTCTATACCCCCGATGACAAGCCAAGAAATTGTTTCATACTTAAATAATCTCAAACTTTTTCAACCTTCACGCAATACATGAGCGTGAGCCATGGATATAGCACTATGGGTGGAATAGAATATGATGATGGGGATTGTGTGGAGAAGACAAAAAAGGAAAAAGTCTCACACTGACTAGGATAATCAATGGGCTATGGAGATGCCCATCAATTGATGTCAACATGAGGAGTAGGGATTGCCATGTAACAGATGCACTAGAGCTGTAAATGAATGCTCAACAAAAGAAAACTAGTGGGTGTGCATCCAACTGCTTGCTCACGAAGACCTAGGGCATTTGAGGAAGCCCATCGTAGGAATATACAAGCCAAGTTCTATAATGAAAAATTCCCACTAGTATGAAAAAGACAACTTATGAGACTCACTATATGAAAACATGGTGCTACTTTGAAGCACAATATATGAGACTCACTACATGAAGAACAAGGTGCTACTTTGAAGCACAAGTGTGAAAAAGAGATAGTAACATTGCCCTTTTTTTTCCTCTTTTTTTTTATTTTTTGGGCCTTTTTTTGGACTTTATTCTTTATTCTTTTTTCTTTTTTTTCTTTGTTGGGAAATGTTCTAATAATGATGATCATCACACTTCTATTGATTACAACATAAGAATTACAACTCGAAACTAGAACAAGATATGACTCTATATGAATGCCTCTGGCAGTGTACCAGGATGGTGCAATGAATCAAGAGTGACATGTATGAAAAATAATACATGGTGGCTTTGCCACAAATACGATGTCAACTACATGATCATGCAATGGCAATATGACAAAAGTAAAGTATGTCATGATGACGATGAACGGAACGGTGGAAAGTTGCATGGCAATATATCTCGAAATGGCTATGGAAATGCCATAATAGGTAGGTATGGTGGCTGTTTTGAGGAGATATAGGGAGGTTTATGTGTGATAGAGCGTATCGTATCACGGGGTTTGGATGCACCGGCGAAGTTTGCACCAACTCTCAAGGTGAGAAAGGGCAATGCACGGTACCGAAGAGGCTAGCAAAGGCGGAAAGGTAAAAGTGCGTATAATCCATGGACTTAACATTAGTCAAAAGAACTCATATACTTATTGCAAAAGTTTAGAAGTCATCAAAAACCAATTACTACGCGCATGCTCCTAGGGGCGTAGATTGGTAGGAAAAGACCATCGCTCGTCCCCGACCGCCACTCATAAGGATGCACAAGCCAGGTACACTCCATGTTTCAAATTTGTTACACAACTTTAACCATACGTGCATGCTACGGGACTTGCTAACTTCAACACAAGCATTCTTTAAATTCATAATCACCCAACTAGCATGACTTTAATATCACTACTTCCATATCTCAAAACAATTATCAAGTATCAAATTGATCATAGCATCCAATTCACTCCTATGATAGTTTTTATTATACCCAACTTGGATGCCTACCATTCTAGGACCAATTTTATAACCATAGAAAATACCATGCTGTTCTAAAAGACTCTCAAAATAATATAAGTGAAGCATGAGAGACTAGAAATTTCTTCAAAATTAAGACACCACCGTGCTCTAAAAGATATAAGTGAAGCACTAGAGCAAAAATTATCAAGCTCAAAAGATATAAGTGAAGCACATAGAGTATTCTAGCAAATTATAATCAAATAGGCTTCTCCCAAAAGGTGTGTATAGCAAGGATGATTGTGGAGAACTAAAAAGCAAATACTAATATAATACACGACTCTCCAAGCAAAACACATATCATGTGGCGAATAAAAATATAGCTCCAAGTAAAGTTATCAATGAACGAAGACGAAAGAGGGGATGCCTTCCTGGGGCATCCCCAAGCTTAGGATTTTGGCTATTCTTGAATATCTTGGGTGCCATGGGCATCCCCAAGCTTAGGCTCTTGCCACCCTTTATTCCATAGTCCATAAAAACTTTACCCAAAACTTGAAAACTTCACAACACAAAACTCAACAGGAAATCTTATAAGCTCCGTTAGTGAAAGAAAACAAAACCACCACATAAGGTACTTCAACGAACTGATTATTTATTTATTTTGATGTTAAACCTACTTTATTCCAACTTCTCTATGGTTCATAAACTATTTCACTAGCCATAGATGCATCAAAACAAGCAAACAACACACGAAAAACAGAATCTGTCAAAAACAGAACAGTCTGTAGCAACCTGTAACTAACGCAAACTATTGGAACTCTAAAAATCCTACCAAAATAGGAAGTCCTGTAAAATTTGTTTATTGAACAGAAGCAAAAAGAATCAACGCAAAAGCACGTTCCTGTGATTTAACAAAATTATATTCGTGCGCGCAAAGTTTCTGTTTTTCAGCAGAATCAAATCAACTATCATCGTAGGTTATCCTATAGGTTCTACTTGGCACAAACACTAATTAAAAGATAAAAACACATCTAAACAGAAGGTAGATGCAAGATTTATTACTAAAGAGGAGAAAAAACAAGAAAACACATAAAGAAAATTGGGTTGCCTCCCAACTAGCGCTATCGTTTAACGCCCCTAGCTGGGCATAAAAGCACAGATAGATCTAACGAGTGCCATCTTTGGCACTAAATTCATAAGTAGAGCACTCGTGATCTATAGGGGTTTCTCCCTTTTTAGAAATGATAAAACCTTTAGGCAAAAATTCAAGAAATTCGTTTGTAGCAAAAGGTTCCTTAACGATAGAGAGATAATTGGGAAGAACACTTATGGATTTGAGATCCGCGTCTCCCTTACTAGAAGATTCACCCTTATTTTTAGAAACATAAATAAACTTGGCAGTTTTAGTAGGGGTTTTTGGAGTGTTTTTCATGGAAGAAAACATGGAACCTAAGTTGGTAATGATATCCTCAAGTTTACCAATTCTTTCAGAATCAAGATCTATTTTTTCATTGACTATAGGTTCTTTTTCTTTAAGATTTTTCAAAGTGACTCCAACCCTAGATCCAAATTGGGTAATGTGATTATGAATCTTTTTATCCAAATTTTCAATCAACTCAACAGTGGCAATTTTATTTTCAATAATATCAAGCCGTTGCATAACATGTTCTAAAGTTAAAACAGTTCCATTGATCAAAAGAGGTGGTGGGCCAAACAAATCTAACATAGCATTATAAGCATCAAACGTATGGCTACTCATGAAATCACCTCTGGTAGCAATATCAAGAACACATCTATTCCAAGGAGTAATGCCTACATAAAAATTGCGGAGAAGAATGGAAGTAGCAAGCTTCCTAGTAGCTTTATATTGGGCATTGCAAATTCTATGCCAAGTATCTTTTAAATTTTCTCTCTCCCTTTGTGACGGTGTCCTGGACTAGGGGGTACTCACCACGTCGTCTCCCGATCAGTTGGATTGGGCCGAGGATCCCCGTGGCCGTATACTCATGGGCCAGTCCGGACAGCTGCCGCATACAAGGAAGAATCAACAAGACTTGGCGATCAAGACAAGGACTCCTCCCCCACCGGCGTATTCGGTGAGGACTCTTGTTATCCTAGGCCTCTGGTGCATTATATAAACCGGGGCCAGGCTAGCCGATAGACATATACAACAACAATCATACCATAGGCTAGCTTCTAGGGTTTAGCCTCCTTGATCTCGTGGTAGATCTACTCTTGTACTACCACATCATCAATATTAATCAAGCAGGACGTAGGGTTTTACCTCCATCGAGAGGGCCCGAACCTGGGTAAAACATCGTGTCCCTTGCCTCCTGTTACCATTGATCCTAAGACGCACTGCTTGGGACCCCCTACCCGAGATCCGCCGGTTTTGACACCGACATTGGTGCTTTCATTGAGAGTTCCGCTGTGTGATCGGCGAAAGGATCAATGGCTCGACTGCAGGTCAACTGCGACGTCGGCTTCTTCGTCACCAGCTCGACTGGTCACCTTGGCTTGACCGAGGACTGCGCCCTACCTCCGATCGTCATGTTCGGATGAAGGCCTTCATCAACACCAACTCCGATCTCTATCAAGATCATGGAGGAGTCATCCATGGAGCTCGGGGGCTCAACGTCAACATTGCCCTCAGGCGACCGTGCTGTTTTTCTGGACAACAAACTTGTATCCGCCGCCACCGCCTCCTCGAGTGTCGCCTAAACGATTACTTCGGTGGAATTATGCGGAATTAAGTCTACAACAACCCTGCAAAAATTTCGTCGAGTTCCGATGGAGGAATCTCCGGCAATCTCCGATATACCGGAGCCCTGTTGAATCTGGACGAGAATCCGGACGAGTTTAGGGCGTGGTATCCAGCGTCTAGCTCGGATGTCCTTTGGAGGATCCAACCGTTGATTTGCTGCGGAATTCCCTTATCTACCACCTGCCAAAAATTCAGCTCGATCCGACCGTCCAAACTCCGGGAAACTTCCGATTAGTGCATCACTTTTTGGATCTGTTTTCTGCGCGAAAACGAATCCGACCCGAGTTCGTCTTTTTTATGAACGGGATTTCGGACATCCTTTTTGAAGGAAGTTTTGTATGGGGTATTGTGTTTTGTTCCCGAACACATCCCACTAACTTTAAGATCTTTTGAACATGATCTTCAACATCATGCTGGTGTCAAACCAGTCCGGCAATATTGCTCCACGGCTGCCGACCTGCGCTAGACACGTCGTCACTTTGTTGAGCCAAGCTCAACTTCTTCGGATCATCATCTTGGCAAGCCGAACAAGAGTCCGGCATCGCGAAGGATAAATCATCACCAACATCGCCGCCCCACGGATTACACGGAGCGGGCATACCGGCATCGCCGCACGGTCGCTTCATCAAGCCGGCATCGACCACGTCACGACCTGCATCGGCAGGGCCGCACTATTGCTTCTTCAAGCTGGTGTCCATCACGCCGACCTACTTCGACATCTCGGCTGGACCGGGGGCTTCGCCATCTCTTCATCAACCTACTCCGGACACTTCGGCGTCACTAGCCGACCAGGCATGGGTGCGCGGATCGAGTCCCAATTTTGGGAATCACCTTCCTTCGGATTGCTACAACAAATAAACCAGGTGCTATTAATCCTAGTATTTCTTTTTGCTTGTTTGGGTTAAATTTTTCCCAAGGAATTATTACTCTGGTTAGTCCAGCATATGTACACAGGTCTATCAAATGGTGGCCGCATTATCGACGGTCGCATGATGGTTCGGTCAGTTTCCGTACACAGTTCGGCGAACGCCGCATCCGGAACTCGGACCGACCTGTGAATCCAGGCTTTGCCACGCCTTTATTGCATTACGCCGACGACCTGCATCGACATCGACTTCGGCGCCAGGCCATATTTCTTTTACTACTCACTTTGCATAAATTATTTATTATGCAACATTTTTTTAATTCCTATTATTACTATTATCCCCGGTCTGCACTATTTTTTGTGCACAGGAAAATGATCCAGCCGGACTATATCCTTTGACGTCACCTCGGCTGGACGGGGGGCTTCGTCAACACTTCATTACCCCATGCCGGGGACTTCGGCATCACTCTGCCGTCCTGCATTGACCGTGCTATGTCACCACTTCGGAGTGCCGAGCTCCTTGCTCCGCCACCTCGGGACCGGCTTGGGGGATGGAACCTTGTCCCGCATCAAGCTCGGACCGCGTCGTCAATACCGAACACATTAACCAGCTAAGTTGCCTTCATGCTCAAAGTTTTAAATTTCTAACTTGTGTTCGGTTCGACCAAGAATTATACTTTTTTGTAAAAAAGTTGCTTGTAAAAATTTTCCTTGTCGAAACTTTGTTCGCACACACTTGACGCGCTACCCGCGCTCATTATACCTGGGGGCTTCTTTAACAGAAGCTTATTAATACGGGCTTTATGCCCAACACATGTGTCACACTTCCGCATGTACCTTTTATTCACCATTATATGCATCGATATGACTTAAGTTTTGGCCAAGCTGGGTTGCCTGGCTCCTGTGCTTACCCCTACGTTCCCGATTGTTCGGCTAGGTGGTAAAGGGAGCACCTCTGCGATTGTTACTGCCGGGTCAGCCGGATGTGTACCTCAGACTGGGTGAAGCCGAAAGCTAGCGTTCTTAAGGGAATACTCGGTCGGTGAACTAAAAGATGATTTCTTACCTATTTATTTACCTGCCCCCAGATGTTTTTCTGCTCTTTTCGCAGTCCGGACATGCACTTTAGGGCATGCCTCCCAGGGAAAGGAACCCCTAACGGAACTATTCTCCCTGGAAGATGTTTCTTACTAACCATGTAATATAACATAACTAGTTGGGCACTTGTCTGATAAAGCACTAATGACCCCTACGCCTGGTCTCCACGCATGCCCCGGTTTTTATAACCGCGAGGGTATTCGGACACACTCCGGACTATTGGGTCCAGAGGTTGAAGCGAAAAGGTCCGCTACGACAAACGATCTACAATCCGGCTAGAAGGCATTCTACATGTCACCTTACATTTTATAGTCAACTTTTACCCAAGTCGCTTGGGGGCTCTTATGTTTATTTGAGCCGTTTCATACTAAGTGTTTTTCTTCTTAGTCGTTGCAAAGTTAAAGCACGGCAGAAGCACTTTTTTTTCTAAAGTCCAATTTTCGGATTGGCACCGAACACTTGATCTTGTTCGGACGTCATGTTTTTACTGACGTTTTTTGGTTTTCCAAGCTTTTGGCACTTTTAACTATTTGTGTGTTTTCAGCACAAGTCTCGCAGTGCAACGCCGGACACCTTTAGAGATTCGGCAAAAACATTCTCGGATATTGCTATATATGCATCAGCTTCGAATTGTGTCTTCGGTCAATAGTTGGGTTGCCCGGCTCCCGCGCTTGCCTCCTACGTTCCGCTTTGTTCGGCTAGGTGTGCAAAGGGAGAACCACTGCGATTGTGCTTCCAGCTCGCATGGTCAAGCACCTCAGTGGAGAAAGCCGAAAACTGACTGTCACAATAGGTGTAAACTGGTCAGCGATCCGATGACTATATTAAATGACGGGCCATTCATAACATTGGCCGAAGTGTTTCCGGCTTGACCTCGACTGTCGCCGAACACTACCGGGGGCTATTAACTGGCCTCCCAAACTAAATCCTCGATCTTTTGCTCTTACATTGGAGCTGAGGTTTCATGATCATGCTTAGCATGACAACCCAAAGAAAGGAACCGATAGCGGGACTATTTTCTTTGGAAGACATTTCTTCTGTTAAACAGCAATATAACATATCTCTCTGCGTACCTTTGTTTAGAAAGCCGTATGACCAGATTGCCTTGTTTGTCGTAAATCTTTGCCCTCATAAAGGCTTTATAAAGTAGGACAAACACTCCTCGGCTACCGGCCGAGGAGGTTGAAGCCCATGGTCGGTCAACAAAGTTTTGTACAATGCGGATCCGAGCATTAATGACATAAAGTACTTGGATACATTGAGTCATTACACATAATTTGTGATTTTACTATGGATATTGATCCTTAATTCGGCCACCCGTGCCCGCATTAAGGCTCGGGGGCTACTGGGCTTCGGGCTTATTATTTACAAATATTAAAGGGGCACATTGATCCCCTGATCTGGTGTTGCCACCCGACCAGTGTCTCGGGGGCTACTGCATTGCTTGTTCTATGCAGAAAATCTTAAGTGCAATACAGTTTCCGAGGAGATTTTGATCCTCAGGTTGGTCGGCCGCACCCAACCTGAGTCTCGAGGACTGAGCACGCCGCTTTTTGTGTCCCGAAGTATTCTGCCGAGCTAGGACTTGATCCTCAGACCGATTTTGCAAATCAACCTGAGTCTCAGCGGCTACGGGGATCAGCGGTCTTATGTCATCCTTCAGGTGCATCTCGGGTTTTAGACCGATACATACCTTGAGGGCTACTGGCTATATATCTCGTCAGAGAATAAATTACATCAATAAAAAACATTGACCAAAAATCAGCCCATGACCGAGGTGCTTAACCACCTCGGAAGCAGTTCGACATATAGCTCGGATGCAAGTGGCTGGCTCCTTAGAGGGCATTTCCGGCATTAAGCTCGGTTAAACTCCTTCAAACTTCTTTGAACCAAGGTGATTTATGACACCTCGGATAAAGTCCGGCGTTGGAGCTCGGATACATAGTCCGGCGTTGGAGCTCGGATACAGTCCGGCGTTGGAGCTCGGATACATAGTCCGGCGTTAGAGCTGGGAAGCAGTCCGGCATTGGTGCTCGGCTGCAAAAGATACCTCGAATGCAGTCCGGCGTTGGAGCTCGGACGCAAGAGGACGTTGCCACCCGGGAACAACTTCAAACCCGAGGCATGGCATAAAAATAACAAGGCATTGATAAAGGCCGTAAACTTAAAGGGGCTCCTCGGATACCCAACGCGTAAACTCGTCGAATGCATTTCGGCGATCCTCAAGATAGAAGATGAGAAGATTTGTTGAACCAGTTTTCAAGACCGGCAACCGAAGATGAAGAACAGTTCGGAAGAATCGAGGAGTGTCCCTAACTTGAAGACCGGTTCAGGGGGCTACTGACGGTGTCCTGGACTAGGGGGTACTCACCACGTCGTCTCCCGATCAGTTGGATTGGGCCGAGGACCCCCATGGCCGTATACTCATGGGCCAGTCCGGACAGCTGCCGCATACAAGGAAGAATCAACAAGACTTGGCGATCAAGACAAGGACTCCTCCCCCACCGGCGTATTCGGCTAGGACTCTTGTTATCCTAGGCCTCTGGTGCATTATATAAACCGAGGCCAGGCTAGTCGATAGACATATACAACAACAATCATACCATAGGCTAGCTTTTAGGGTTTAGCCTCCTTGATCTCGTGGTAGATCTACTCTTGTAACTACCACATCATCAATATTAATCAAGCAGGACGTAGGGTTTTACCTCCATCAAGAGGGCCCGAACCTGGGTAAAACATCGTGTCCCTTGCCTCCTGTTACCATTGATCCTAAGACGCACTGCTTGGGACCCCCTACCCGAGATCCACCGGTTTTGACACCGACACTTTGCTTAAAATTGAGAATTTCTTGTTCGGGAGTGACAATAAGGATAGGAGGACTAGCCATAACGACAAGGTAAACGAGCTAACGCACGAGCAAACGGAAAAATTCAAGCGAAAAAGAGAGGAGGATATTGGGAAAAAGAGGGCGAATAAAACGGCAAGGGTGAAGTGGGGGAGAGGAAAACGAGAGGCAAATGGCAATAATGTAAATGCGAGGGAGATGGGTTTGTGATGGGTACTTGGTATGTCTTGACTTGAGCGAAGACCTCCCCGGCAACAGTGCCAGAAATCCTTCTTGCTACGTCTTGAGCTTGCGTTGGTTTTCCTCAAAGAGGAGAGGGTGATGCAGCGATAGTAGCGTAAGTATTTCCCTCAGTTTTTGAGAACCAAGGTATCAATCCAGTAGGAGGCTCCTCAAAAGTCCCATGCACCTACACAAACAAACTGAGAACTCGCAACCAACGCATTAAAGGGGTTGTCAATCCCTTCACGGCCACTTGCGAAAGTGAGATCTAACAAAGATAGTATGATAAGATAAATATATTTTTGGTATTTTATAATATAGATGCAAAAAGTAAAGATGAAAATAAAAGTATATTGAAAGCAAATATGATAAGAGATAGACCCGGGGGCCATAGGTTTCACTAGTGGCTTCTCTCAAGATAGCATAAGTATTACGGTGGGTGAACAAATTACTGTCGAGCAATTGATAGAAAAGCGCATAGTTATGAGATTATCTAGGCATGATCATGTATATAGGCATCACGTCCATAACAAGTGGACCGACTCCTGCCCGCATCTACTACTATTACTCCACACATCGACCAACTCCTGCCTGCATCTAGAGTATTAAGTTTATAAGAACAGAGTAACACATTAAGCAAGATGACATGATGTAGAGGGATAAAGTCAAGCAATATGATATAAACCCCATCTTGTTATCCTCGATGGCAACAATACAATACGTGCCTTGCAACCCTTTCTTTCACTGGGTAAGGACACCGCAAGATTGAACCCAAAGCTAAGCACTTCTCCCATGGCAAGAAAGATCAATCTAGTAGGCCAAACCAAATTGATAATTCGAAGTGACTTGCAAAGATAACTCAATCATACATAAAAGAATTCAGAGAAGATTCAAATATTGTTCATAGATAAACTTGATCATAAACCCACAATTCATCAAATCTCGGCAAACACACCGCAAAAAGAGTTTACATCGAATAGATCTCCACAATAGAGGGGGAGAACATTGTATTGAGATCCAAAAAGAGAGAACAAGCCATCTAGCTAATAACTATGGACCCGTAGGTCTGTGGTAAACTACTCACAACTCATCGGAGGGGCAAGGATGTTGATGTAGAAGCCCTCCATGGTCGATTCCCCCTCGGGCAAAGTGCCGGCGAAGGCTCCAAGATGAGATCTCGTGGATACAGAAGGTTACGGTGGTGGAAATTGTGTTTCGTCCTGCTCCTGGATGTTTTTGGGGTACGTAGGTATATATAGGAGGAAGAAGTACGTCGGTGGCCGCCCAAGGGGCCCACAAGACAGGGGGCGCGCCCTACAGGGGGGGGCGCCCTCCTATCTCGTGGGAGCCTCGGCAGCTTCTTGGCTTGTACTCCAAGTCCTCTGGATCATGTTCGTTCCAAAAATCATGCTCCCGAAGGTTTCGTTCCGTTTGGACTCCGTTTGATATTCCTTTTCTTCGAAATACTGAAATAGGCAAAAAAACAGCAATATGGGCTGGGCCTCCGGTTAGTAGGTTAGTCCCAAAAATAATATAAATGTGTAAAATAAAGCCCATAAACTTCCAAAAGGGGTAATATAATAGCATGGAACAATAAAAAATTATAGATACATTGGAGACGTATCAAGATGGTGGAGTGGAAAAAGATCCACATGAAGCGACGTGGCAAATGCGGCAGTAGAACAAGGGTATGGTTCGAAAAGAGGTAGCATACCTGAGGGTCGGTGGGAAGTGGCTCGCTCGTGGTCGTTGTCCTCCACACACACTACGGCAGCGAGCTTGGGGATGGAGGCCATCCCGTGCAGGCGCTAGGTCTGAGAGGACGGCCTTGTCATCAGTGCGTGACCTCGCTCACCGACGACGAGTGCGTCAACGCTGCACGTCCTTTTCTTCCCTGGCGGATCTGTGACCACCGGTGAGGAGGGAGAGAGAGGCCGTCTTTTTAGACCTGGAGAGAGCGTGATAGTGTGAGAAGCAAGTGGGCAGCCCTTAGCAAGAAAGCGCTGAAGCTCCAGCCTATATATCTTTTTTATACTACTAGTACTAGAGGTGGAGAAGTGGTATGGTAGGTTATATTTTCTCTGCATACATTACCAGTTAGTCGTGCTTCAAAACTGAACAGCATGCCATTAGAAAAATAAAGTCGAGAAATAATGCGGCACTTCGGGCCAACGCGGCCAGATTGCATTTTGCATGAGAAAGAACACACCATGTTTCATTGACATGTGGTCCCGTTCCAACATGTCAGGGAGACGACGATGAGTCCTTTTGTACAATTTCCGAACGGACGTCTATGTAGGCTGGGGCGCCTCTTCGTGTACCGTGGCAACCGTCCACTGCCTCTTCACCTTCCCTCTCGATTTGGAACTTCTGTCGCACGCTTTTCCTCCCTCCTCCATTTTCCTTCACCCTTCCTTCTACAATTGTTCGATCGTCTTCTCCATGGAGGGAACATGCCAGAAACGACCCCATTATTCTTGCCCCGATATGAAAGATGATGTGGTGGAGGAACTCATTAATCGGTGCGATGTCATCACCTCGGCTAGCATGGCAGGTTCGTTCAAGACCATTCTCGACTCAACTGATAACATCATTACAAGGAACCCAAGGGTCTAGGAGCTGTTTGATCTCCCTTATCTTCTTCACTATAAGCATGTTCGCATGGGCGTAGACTACGGAGGTCTCGCCTTGTGCAAGTCGATGCTGCTTGATAATGATACGTGTGATGTCAAGATGCCATCGCTTAAGGGTAAGGCCTGGGCTGGCGCAAATGGAGATTGGGTTGCTTATATTGGGTACAACTGCGAGTGGGAACTTGTGAATGTGTACACTCGTCAACAGATTCCACTTCCAAAAATCTCAGAGTGCCCAGAGGTTGAGCACACAGATGATCTACGTACGTTCAAATATGATCATGGTGGCTATCGTCTATGGAAGATAGCAATTTGCCGAGTTCCCAACTGCTCTTGGAATTACGAAAACTATGAAGTTGTTGCTATCTTCGACAAGCTTGTTGTCGTCGTTACTGATTCCATGGTGTAAGGGCATTTTTATCCCTTAGGTGTTTTGGTGATTGATGACAATGCTTTTGCGGATTAATCGTGTGCCTTGAGTTTCTCAGATACTTCATCACTAGGCATGAGACGATTCGGTGCCCCTCGGAGATATTGAAGTCGGCGTTGTTCTCCGTTTCTCTTTGGTGGATTTGAGTCGTAGGAGAGCCATACTATTAAGAGGGGGTCCGCGTTGGAAAGGTTTGGGTGGAATCAACACGTACACTTGTCCTACCTTTCCTTGCACTTTGGAGCTTCTCTTTGTTATCCTGGTTTTGCTGAAATCTGACGGCTACTGCTGTACTTGCGGTACTTGCGGCAGTACTGCAAGTACCAGCGGTAGTACCACTGTGGGTCACGGTAGTACCGCTCATCCAGCGTGGTAGTACCGCGGGAGCCCATGGTAGTACCGCTCCCTAGGAGTCGTAGTACCGTGGCCCTCCTACCTAGTACCGCGGTGTCACGGTAGTAGGAGCGGATGTAATTTTTTACATCCACGCCTCAACGGTAGTACCGCGCCTCGTGCGCGGTAGTACCGCGTCGGATTTTTGCACCACCTCATTTTCAGCGGAAGTAGGCACGGATGTAATTTATTTCATCCGCGCCCTTCCCTGGCCATGACTTTCCTGTCTTGCGGTAGTACCGCAAAGGGGGAGCGGTAGTACTGCACCCTAGTCAGGCAAGTCCCGGCCTCTGCTGCTGTCGCGGAAGTACCGTGGTCCGCCATGGTAGTACCGCGCGGCCTCGCGGTAGTACCGCGTGTCGCGGGCTGAACATGTGGATAACGGTTGGATATTTCCCATGACTATATAAGGGGCGTCTTCTACCTCTAGTTGACTACCTCTTCCACCTCTAAGCTCCATTGTTGCTCCAAGCTCCATTTTCGCCCGATCTCTCTCCCTAGCCAATCAAACTTGTTGATTTGCTCGGGATTGGGTGACAAGGGCCCGATCTACACTTCTACCAGAAGATATTTGATTCCCCCCACTTATCCCTAGCGGATCTTGTTACTCTTGGGTGTTTGAGCACCCTAGACGGTTGAGGTCACCTCGAAGCCATACTCCATTGTGGTGAAGCTTCATGGTGTTGTTGGGAGCCTCCAATTGTTGTGGAGATTTCCCCAACCTTGTTTGTAAAGGTTCGGTCGCCGCCTTCAAGGGCACCAATAGTGGATTCACGGCATCTCGCATTGTGTGAGGGCGTGAGGAGAATACGGTGGACCTAGTGGCTTCTTGGGGAGCATTGTGCCTCCACACCGCTCTAACGGAGACGTACTTCCCTTTAAAAGGAAGGAACTTCGATAACACATCCTCGTCTCCACCGGCTCCACTCTTGGTTATTTCGTGCCTTTACTTTTGCAAGCCTACTTTTGTTGCATCCCTTGCTTGCTTATGTGCTAGTTGTTATTGCATCATATAGGTTTCTCACTTAGTTGCACATCTAGACAACCTATTTTGTTGCAAAGTTTAATTTGGTAAAGAAAAGCTTAAAAATTGTTAGTTGCCTATTCACCCCCCTCTAGTCAACCATATCGATCCTTTCATTTGGTATCAGAGCTTCGTCTCTTTTTAAGGACTTTACCGTCCGAAGAGTATGGTTGATGTCGTAGATGATGTGGGAGAGCACTCCGGTGCGGATCCAATATCATCTACGGGAGATGGGGGTAACTCGATCTCACGTGAGGAATTCAATGTGGCTTTGGAAACATTGAAAACCTCCATGACGACCGAGGTCAAGGACATGTTTAAGGAATTCCTAGAAGGACTTAAACAATCTACCTCGCCGATGAAAGTGGGTGATCCCACCAACAAGGTGATGGATGCTACCTCCGACAAGGGGGAAGCTAACATTGAAAAGAGTCGTTCTATTAGTGGTAGAAATGGCACCGACATCTTTGCTCATGTGGAACCCCCAATTTATGGAGGGTCGATCCCTTCCACGCATTTGAATCATGCCGGTCCTCCTCCTAAATATGAGAAACATGAAGATTTTGATTCTTGGTATCGCTTCAAGCGTCAGTTGAAACATTTGAACACTAACCTTTGGAGAATCATTGAAGAAGGTTTCTATCCTCATGACCCAAGCAACTTCACCCCTCGAGAAGCCGTGGACAATCAATTCAATGAGAGTGCTCTCTTCATCATCCAAGATGCAATCCTTCCCGAAGATCTCCCTCATCTTCGACCTCATGCCATGGCTAAAGAAGCATGGAAATGTGTTGAGTCTCTCTATCGAGGAAGTGCTAGCATTCAACGCTCCAACTATGAAGTGGTGCAAGATGAAGCTGATGAGTTTTCACTGAAAGAAGATGAAGAACCTCATGAGCTCTTTCAAAGAGTGACCAAACTCGCGGTCTCACTCCGAGATCATGGAAGCAAGGACACGGATGACAATTGGATCAAGCGCAAGTTCCTCAAGGCCATGATGCCCTACAACAAGGCCATGTCCTCCGTCATTCGTCAAAGACCGGACATCCACTCCATGACCTCAAGTGAAGTGTTGGATGAGTTCGTTGCAATGAGCATCTTGGACAAGACCGCCGACAATGCGGTGCTCCGTTCTCAAAGGGCAAAGAAGCCCAACCTTGCTTTGAAGGCCAAGGTCATAATGGAAGAAGAGGAAGAAGTTGAAGATGAGGAGAGCAATCCCGAAGACACCAAGTATGATTATCATGAGCACATGGCCCTTGCTTCAAGACAATTTTGGAGCAAGAAGAATTCAAGACCCAACTTCAACAAGAACAACTCAAGTGGCGTCAAGGGCAAGCAACGAGTTAGAACTTGCTTCAACTGTGGCAATGTGAGCCATTTCGTTGCGGATTGTCCTTACGAGAAGCGGGAAGACAATGGTGGCAAATTCATTCGAAAAGATAGAGCCAAGTCCTTCCCCAACAAGAACAACTTCGCCAAGAAGACTCCAACTCGTGGGTTGGTGGTTCAAGAAGAATACCAAGAGGATGACGATGATGATGAAAGTGGAGAAGCAATGGCCATGGTATCCGTTGCCATTGCTACTACTCCCCCGGTGTCTCTCTTTGATTCACCCAACAAAAACATCACCACCAAGTGCCTCATGGCTAAAGCTTCAAACAAGGTAACCCCCAACATCACAACCACCATCATTACTAATCCCTCCTTGGAGGATTGCATTGATGAACATGTTGAGTCTAATGAGTAAGTGAATGAATTTGAGTCTTTTATGAGTAAGCTCAAGGGTAAGTCCAAGAGGCACTTTGTTGCTCTCTTGGAACAACTTGGTGAGGCCAATGACATGATCGAGGCTCACAAAGAAACCATCTCTAAGATGGAAGGTCATAGTCGTGACTACGCCGATGAGATATCGAATCTCTCTAATGCTCTTGAGGAAGAGCGTGTGCATCGTTTGACTTTTGAGGAGTCACACAATGATGACCATGCTAAGTTAAACAAAGATTTTGATCATGCTCTTGTCGTGTCTCGTGTGCTAACTTCTGAGAAGGCTAAACTTGGGGTTGATCATGCTAGACTCAAAGAGGAGTTTGAGATACTTGACAAGGCCCACAAGGTCTTGAAGGGTGCTCACGCTAACTTCAAGGAGTCTCATGCTCAACTCCAAGTTAAGCTAATCAAGGAAAAGGCCACCTTTCCTCATATGGTGTTAATTGATAATGCATGTGCTACTAACCCGTGTTGTGAGCATGTGCATCTTGTGGAGGAGAATGCCAAGTTGAAGGATAAACTTGAAAAAGGCCTTTTGACATGCATTCAAGGTGAGAAAAACCTCAACGACCTTTTGAGCAATCAAAAGGAAGTTGTGGCTAAGGAAGGAATTGGGTTTGCACCCAAGTCCAAGAGCAAGAAGAATAAGAACAACAAGACCAAACGTCCTCCTCCTCTCAAGCAAACGTTTGTGAAAGAAGGAGAGAGTGCTCCTAAGGAGAAGAAGGAAAAAGTGAAGGGAGTTGATGTCCAAAAGGGCAAAAGCATTTCCTCAAACAAAGCTGGCGACTTTAACCTGTCATATGTGTTGTGCCGTGCTACTGATGGACATGTCTTTGCTAAATTTGTTGGTTCTCTTTATGAGTACATTGAATGGTCTATTTGGGTTCCCAAGACCCTTTTTACTAACATCAAAGGACCCATTACTAAATGGGTACCTAAAACCAAGCATTGATCTCTTGTAGGTGTTTGCTTCCGGTGGGGGATCATGGTTGCTCGATAGTGGAGCAACAAATCATATGACCAGGAGCAAGGACTTGGTGGTGGACGTGCAAGAGATTCCATCTATGCCCACCAATGTCGAGTGGGGTGATGCATCACATTCTAAGGTATTGGGTCTCGGCAAGGTTGTCATTTCTCATGATCTAACGATCGAGAAAGTCATGCTTGTTGAGTCCCTTGCATACAATTTGCTTTCTGTTCGTCAACTTGCACTCATGGGTTTTGATACTTTCTTTGACATTGATACCGTGGCCCTCTTGTGGAGCAAGACTCTTAAAGTAGCCTTTGTTGGGCATGTCGAGAACGGTCTCTATGTGATTAACTTTTCAGAGTGACCCACTAAGACCGCGACATGCCTAATGGCTAAAGTTGACGTGGGATGGCTTTGGCATCACCGTTTAGCCCACGTCAATATGAGATCTTTGCAAAGTCTTCTCAAGGGGACCATGTCCGTGGACTAACAAATGTTAGTTTTGCCAAAGTTCGTGCTTGCAGTGCTTGTATCGAAGGAAAGCTTCATGAAAAGGCTCACCCTCCATCAACCATCATCTACTCGAAGAGACCCTTGGAGCTCCTTCACATGGATCTCTTTGGGCCTCCATCTTTTGATAGTCTTGGAGGTAGAAAGTATTGCTTGGTGATTGTGGATGACTATTCAAGATACACTTGGGTATACTTCTTCAAGAGGAAGAGTGAGACTCAACAAACCGTCATCGACTTTGCAAATGAAGCTCAACGTCAACATAATGCAAAGATCTTGACAATAAGAAGTGACAACGGCACCGAGTTCAAGAACTACACCTTGGATGAGTTTCTTAGTGATGAGGGGATCAAGCATCAATATGCTGCCCCTATACCCCTCAACAAAATGGTGTTGCGGAGAGGAAGAACCGGACGTTGATGGATGCGGCAAGGACCATGATGGCGGAGTTCAAGTCTCCATACAACTTTTGGGCCGAAGCCATCAACACCGCATGTCATGCATCCAATCGGCTCTATCTTCGCAAAGGCTTGAACAAGACTCCTTATGAGATACTCACCGGCAACAAGCCCAACCTCAAGTACTTCCGGGTGTTCGGTTGTAAGTGTTTCATTCTCAATAAAGGTGTTCGTTTGTCTAAATTTGAGGCTAGAGCTCATGAGGGCATATTTGTTGGTTATGCTACAAAATCTCATGCTTACCGTGTTCTCAACAAGTCCACCGGACTCATTGAGGAGACGTGTAACATGGAGTTTGACGAAAATAACGGCTCCCAAGTGGAGCAAAATGGTACTTGTGATGTAGGTGATGAAATTCCTCCCCAAGCCATAAGAAGAATGGGTATTGGTCAAATCCTACCCATTGTGGAACCCCTTGTGGCCGAAGGAGAAGGACAATGCTCCACACAAGTGGAGCCATCACCTCCCCAAGACCCACACGCTTCCGAAGAACAAAGTGAAGGCCCTCACCCTCGTGAACAAGACCAAGGGCAAGATCAACCTCAAGATGGTGGTGAACCTCTAAATGATGCCCAAGGTCAAGTTCTCCCCCTCGAGCAAGTTCAAGATCATGAGCAAGCTCAAGATCAAGAACAAGCTCAAGACGGTGCTCAAGATGATCAAGTTAACCCTCCTCCTTCCACGCCCGACGAGGAATTAGAGCGTCGTGCCGCGAAGATTGCTTCCAAGCTCACCACCAAGGCCATCTCATGGAAAACGTGGTTGGAAGCCTAAGAAAGGGGGTAAGCACTCGTGGACAATTAGCAAACTATTGTGAACATCACGCGTTTGTCTCTTGTGTTGAACCCCAAAAGGTCTATGAGGCGCTCGACGACTCGGATTAGCTCAATGCCATGCCTGAAGAACTCAACAACTTCGAGTATAACAAGGTGTGGAGATTGGTGCCAAGACCATCGGGGAATCACAACGTCATTGGAACCAAGTGGATCTTCAAGAACAAGCAAGATTCTCATGGGAACATCATTCGCAACAAGGCAAGATTGGTAGCACAAGGCTACTCCCAAGTCGAGGGTATCGACTACGGTGAAACCTTTACTCCCGTTGCTCGTCTTGAATCCATTCGTTTGTTGATTGCTTATGCTTCCCATCACAACTTTAAGTTGCAACAAATGGATGTGAAAAGTGCTTTTCTTAATGGTCCTATTAATGAGTTGGTCTATGAAGCAACCCCCCGAGTTCGAGGACCCCTACTTCCCGGATCATGTGTATCAACTCGATAAGGCACTCTATGGCCTTAAACAAGCCCCACGTGCGTGGTATGACCACCTTACCGAGTTGCTACAAGATCGTGGATTTGAAGTAGGACAAATCGATCCCACTCTTTTTACTAAGAAGGTCAAAGGGGAGTTGTTTGTATGCCAACTATATGTTGATGATATTATCTTTGGTTCTCCTAACAAAGCTTTCAATGAGGAATTTGCCGCTCTCATGACCTCCAAGTTCAAGATGTCTTCGATGGGAGAGTTGAAGTTCTTCCTTGGTTTTGACATCAAACAAAGAAGAGAAGGAACCTTCATCAACCAAGCCAAATACACTCAAGACATGCTTAAAAGATTCAAGCTAAGTGATGTCAAGCCGGCTACTACACCAATGCCTACCAAGTGCCAACTTGACATCTATCCCAATGGTAAAGCGGTGGATCAAAAGGTATATCGCTCCATGATTGGCTCCTTGCTTTACCTTTGTGCATCTAGACCGGATATCATGTTGACTGTGGGGATGTGTGCACGGTTTCAAGCCGCACCGAAGGAAAGTCACTATGTGGCGGTCAAGCGAATCTTTCGATATTTGGCTCATGCCCCAACTTTGGCTTATGGTACCCAAGAGGAGCAAACTTCAAGCTTGAAGGTTTTATGGATTCCGATTGGGCGGGAGAAAAAGTGGATAGGAAGTCCACTTCCGGAGGGTGCCAATTTCTTGGTTGCTCTTTGGTAAGTTGGTCTTCCAAGAAGCAAAGTTGTGTGTCAGTGTCAAAACCGGCGGATCTCGGGTAGGGGGTCCCGAACTGTGCGTCTAGGCGGATGGTAACAGGAGACGAGGGACACGATGTTTTTACCCAGGTTCGGGCCCTCTTGATGGAGGTAAAACCCTACGTCCTGCTTGATTAATATTGATGATGTGGGTTACAAGAGTAGATCTACCATGAGATCAAGGAGGCTAAACCCTAGAAGCTAGCCTATGGTATGATTTTTGTTCGTCCTATGGACTAAAGCCATCCGGTTTATATAGACACCGGAGAGGGCTAGGGTTACACAGAGTCGGTTACAATGGTAGGAGATCTACATATCTGTATCGCCAAGCTTGCCTTCCACGCCAAGGAAAGTCCCATCCGGACACGGGACGAAGTCTTCAATCTTGTATCTTCATAGTCTTGGAGTCCGGCCGATGATGGTAGTTCGGCTATCCAGACACCCCCTAGTCCGGGACTCCCTCAGTAGCCCCTGAACCAGGCTTCAATGATGACGAGTCCGGAGCGCATATTGTCTTCGGCATTGCAAGGCGGGTTGCTCCTCCGAATAATTTATAGAAGATTGTGAACACCAGGATAGTGTCCGGTTCTGCAAAATAATTTCCACATACCACCGTAGAGAGAATAATATTCACACAAGTTCAATCTGCTGACGTATTCCGTGGCGTGACGTCACACCACAACCAAGCCTTTATTTGAAATGTTTTTATTGTACCACTTCAGCGCGTTCAGCGAGGCGGTTTCCTTGGCACGTCTTGTCGAAGCAGAGATCGTGTTCCCCTTATTCCGGGATTCCCATCAATACGGACGTGGGTAACCCAACCGCGCCATTGATTGTGACGCTTGGGAGATAAGCGAGTTTTACCAGGCCGGTGGGGACGCATGTTTCCGTCCGCCCATATAAGGGGATAAAGATCCGATCCTTTTACTTGCGCCTTCTTCCTCCTTAGCTTATCCATCTCCGCGAACTCGAGCTCTAGCGCCCAAGCCCGCGCATCTGACCTCAACCTTCTCCAAATATGTCCGGAGCGGGAGGCAAGTGGATGGCCTCCTCCGTCATGGAGGGGCATATCCAGAAGCTGCGCAGCGCTGGATACTTATCCAGCGACATCGCGCATCGGCTCCCCGACAAGGGAGAGCTCATCCCCACCCCCAGGCCGCATGAGAGGGTAGTATTCCTTCCCCATTTCCTCCGCGGACTGGGCTTCCCACTTCATCCCTTTGTCCGGGGGCTCATGTTCTACTACGGCCTAGATTTCCATGATCTGGCCCCAAATTTTATTCTCAACATCTCGGCGTTTATCGTCGTGTGCGAGGCCTTCCTCTGCATCCAGCCCCACTTCGGCTTGTGGCTCAACACCTTCAGTGTCAAGCCGAAGGTTGTGAAGGGCAGCCAAGCGGAGTGCGGAGGCGCCATGGTGGGCAGGATGTCCCACGTTACGTGGCTGGAGGGCACCTTTGTGGAAACCATCAAGGGGTGGCAATCGTGGTGGTTCTACATCACCGAGCCGCGTGATCCCGAATGGGCAGCGGCCCCCGAATTCAGATCCGGCATCCCCACATGGCTCACCTCCTGGAAAGAGAGCGGCCGGATTTGGGGCGATTCGGAGGAGCTGACCGGACTCCAAGCCTGCATCCAAAAGCTGGTGGACAAGAAGCTCAAACTTGTCAACATAGTCTAGGTCATGCTCATCCGCCATATTCTCCCGTGCCAACGACATGGCTTCAATATGTGGGAGTTCAATCCGGCGCAGCACCAGACTTTGAATGGGCTCTTCGACACTACGTACGAAGAGGTCTGGAAGGTGATGTTCAAGGGCGCCGAGGCTCCCGCATCCGCTACCGAAGATCGCGGATTCAGCTCGCAGCATCCAGCTGACGAGGTAAGTGATATTGTCCTTTACGGGACGCTTGTTATTCATAGTTTGACTCTATGCGGGATCTAAACTCCCTTTCCTTTGACAGGACTGGCTGAAGAAGGCCGCACAGGCTATCTGTCCGGCCCCATTGCCAGAGGACCCAGCTGACGCCCGCCTAACGGGGCTGCTGGCTCCGGCACCCCACGTGGTGCCGGAGAAGAAGGCCAAGAAGAAGGCCACGGGGACTCGGAAGAGTTCCCGTTTTCAGGTGCTATCGGACGATGAATCCGAGGCCGACTCCTCCCACCAAGGCGAGGAGGAGAAGAAGAAAGCCTCTCCCCCAGCAGGGGGAGGGAAGAAAAGGAAGGCCTCCCCAACAAGGGAGGCCGAAGGGTCCAAGAGGGGAAAAACTCTTCCCCGGACTGTTCCGCCAACGCCAGTGACGACGACGAGGACTGGCCTCCAAGGGCCAAGCCTCTGGCGAGATCGTAAGTATCCGGACTCCCGAATAACTTCAAGGTTTTCGTTTTCCGCCACATTATGTCTTTCTAATGCCGCATACAACCTTGCAGTCCGCCTAAGGATGATCTCCCCACTTCGTCGAGCGGGTCCTTAGGGGCGTCGGATATGGATTCTCTTCCGACTGCCTCCACCCGCCGTGATGCGGACGATGCCGAGGTGGGATCCCAGGAAGGGACCCACCAGGAGGAGAGGGCCCCGGAGGTGTCGTAGGACAACCTCCCAGACTTTGCACCGGACTCAGCCCCGGAACCCATAGTGGCTCCGGAGTCCGGCGGGCGACCCCTTCATAAGAAGGGCAAGACCGCGACGCTGGCTGCCTCCGTCCAACCGGAGGTGCCAGATAATTTGCTGGAGGCGCTCAACGGCGCCTCCATCGAAGAGGAACACCGCACTGTTATGAGTGCGGTGATTCAGAAGGTCCAGCTCGCCAAGAGCGAGCTGACCGAAGCCTGCAGCAGCCTTCTAACAGGCTTTGAGGTAAGAATTTCAATATATGTAAAATGTTACCGCATAGACAGTAGCCCCTGATGCTTGGTTCGGTGTTCGGAAAGAAAAGCCGGACTGAGGATCTTTAGAAAGATAATCGCAGGAGTCATGAAAATATGTCGATATGGGATTGCAGGCTGTGCTGCTGACCTCTGCCGCACTGACTGCGAAGGTCAAAACTTTGAAGGAAAACCTCGAGCGGCCCGAGAACGAGATCGGCCATGCCAAGAAGCAGCTCGAGGAAAAAGAAGGTGAGTAATACCTTATGAAAATTGTACCTTATAGAAAAGGATTTTGGTTGCAAGAAAAATGACAAGGATAACTGGGGTATTGCAGGGGCCACTAACAAGGTGGCGACCCTGAAGGAGGCGGTGGCCGCGACCGAACGCAATGCGGCTGCGGAGCGCACCGAGCGAGAGAAACAGGAGGCGCGGGTGGCGGAGGTGCAGCAAGAGCTCCAGGATCTCGTGAGGAAACATGAGAGCCTGGAGTGTGACACGAAGACTCGAGAGTCTGAGATTGCAACGGCTCTTGAGAGTGCCAAAGCCGCTAAGGCCGAAGCCTACAAGTCCCTCCAGGAGATAGAGGCGGTGAAGAAAATAGCAGCGGGTAAGGCATTTTTCATGCAAAGTAAGCATGTGAGTGTTAATTACCTGTCGCTTACCCGAATTCGGAGCTCTCCAGGAGCGTTCGCAGATCTTCCCCGCAGCGTGTCCGATGCTGCCGCATTCTACCGGGCCGAGGAGGGGAGCTCAACAGAGAAGGTCTTCTGGTCTCAGTATGCTGAGGCCGGACATCCGGTGCCCCTTAGCGACCAGCTGAAGCAGCTGGTCGAGCTCCACAAGGCGGCCGAACAGGCCATGAAGGGCCTCATAGTTCGGCTGTGGCCTAAGGAGGCTATGCCTGGGAGCTACTTCGGCCTGGTGCGGCGGCTGGTGGACGCGTGCCCATGGGTTGAAGTTATCAAGCACTCCGCCTGTATCGAGGGTGCGCGTCGGGCCCTTGCCCGCGCAAAGGTGCACTGGGGCAAGATGGATGCCCAGAAGCTTGTGACGGACCCCCACCAGAGGGCAAGGAGCATCGCACGCCCGAGATGTATTATAGGAGTGTGCTGAAGGGCGCCCGCACTATTGCGGGTGAGTGCTCCAAAGATGTAATATTTGAGTAGACTCGCATTTTGTTATCCTGTGCGCTGAAAACTTGGTTCATATGCGCTAAGCAACGCTTGTTAATTTAAAATTACCTTCTGTGCGGCTATTTATCAAATCTGAGAGATGGCAAGTCGTCGGCTTCAACCCCCATGCCACAAGTGCTGGGGTGTTCGGGATAAACTCGAGCGCTCTTGTTCCCATTTTTGGGTCCATCTAGGGAGGCGCTCAACACAACGAACAAGGCAACCGGACTTATAATGCTTGAACACTCTCACTTAGCCATAGAATTCTATAATTTAAATTTCGGCGAAGCCCCTAGTTTTCGGAAGGCCGAATTTGGGGCGCTATCCACGCCTTGGCCGGACAGAATCCGGCTCCTCGCTCGAAGCGGCATAAGTCTTTAGGGACTCGCAAAGAACCTCTCGAACAGCGACCAGCTCTCGCCTCATCATGACGGTCAATTTTAGCTTTCTCCACTGAGGCGTTAACCCAGCTCAAATGGGGCGCAATCGCAGTGGTTCTCCCAGTGCTACCTTAGCCGATAAAACGGAACGTAAGGTACCAAAACATGGGAGCCGGGCAAACCCAACTATTGACCCAAGAACATGATTCGGAGCCGATGCATATAATGCTATAAGTTCGGGGTGCCGCACTTGTGAAAGTGTTCGGACTTATCACACCATAACGCGGGAAACATAAGCCCCTGGTGTATTTAGCCGTACCAAAACGTACGGATGCAACATGTCATAGATGAACATATGTGTAAGAAAGAAATGCAATTAGAAGCAAAAATGTGCTGCATTGCTTTATTCAATAAAAACTGCTGTAAGTGCAGGACGATACAAGTGGTGCGGTAAGCAAGGGATGGGACTGTTTAACATGTCCCCCTCCAGGGGTAGGCTACGGAATAATGCATAAAACAGATTTAATGCTCATGATGGAGACCACCTGGATTTTCGTTGTAGCCTTTCTCCTTCCCTGGCTGTTGCATCGTGGGTTCGGCATGTCTGCTGCCGGACAGGGCCTCTGACGAACGGAGTCCTGTAGGTAAAAAATAAAAGGAAAAGAAAAAGAAACGACACACTTAAGAGCCCCTGGTGCGGTTGAGCCGCAGTCTGGGCTTATCGTGGTCGAGCCCCTTGCCCCATGCCCATGGTATCTTCAGAGCGTAATGGAGTACGCGAAGGGTCTGTCTTAATGTTTGATAGGGGCTGGGGTTGGGGCCGTACTGCTACGCGTGCTCGGAACGTGCCAGGTGGTCGTGTTGTAGGTTACTCCGGGCACGCTTAGCTGTGCCCGGCCGCTTGGCAGCCGGACTCGAGAATTGCCTTAAAAGGCTGCTTTGTACTTCTGCCGCGAGAGCCGCTGTATGTTCCTCCGTTCGGAGGGAGCGTTCAGTGTTTCCGTTGACCGTGATGACTCCTCTAGGGCCTGGCATCTTGAGCTTGAGGTATGCATAGTGCGGCACCGCGTTGAACTTTGCGAACGCGGTACGTCCAAGCAAGGCATGATAGCCGCTGCGGAACGGGACTATGTCAAATATTAACTCCTCGCTTTAGAAGTTATCCGGGGATCCGAAGACCACTTCCAGTGTAACTGAGCCTGTACAATTGGCTTCTACACCTGGTATGACGCCTTTAAAGGTCGTCTTGGTAGGTTTAATCCTTGAGGGGTCTATGCCCATTTTGCGCAGCCGTGTCCTGATAAAGCAGGTTTAGGCTGCTGCCGCCATCCATCAGGACTCTGGTGAGATGAAATCCATCACGATTGGGTCTAGAACCAATGCGGCGAACCCACCATGGCGAATGCTGGTGGGGTGGTCCCTTCGGTCAAAGGTGATCGGGCAAGAGGACCATGGATTGAACTTCGGGGCAACTGGCTCCATCGCGTATACATCCCTGAGTGCACGCTTCCGCTCCCTTTTGGGTATGTGCGTGGCATATATCATGTTCACCGTCCGCACCTGTGGGGGGAAACCCTTCTGTCCTCTATTGTTCGGCGGTCGGGTCTCTTCCTCGTCGTCGCTATGTAGCCCCTTGTCGCTGTTTTCGGCAATTAACTTGCCTGCCTGCTTGAACACCCAACAGTCCCTATTGGTGTGGTTAGCTGGCTTTTCAGGGGTGCCATGTATCTGGCACAAGCGGTCGAGAATTCGGTCCAAATTGGACGGACCCTGAGTTGTTCTTTTGAATGGCTTTTTCCGTTGACCGGGTTTAGAGCCTCTGAATCCGGCATTGACTGCCGTATCCTCACTGTTATCGCCGTTAATGCGGCGTTTGTTTTTGTTGCGACGCGACCTGCCACTACGGTCCTTGATATCCGGACTGCCAGAATTTTTGTTGAGGTTGTTGCTGCGTGCTAGCCAGCTGTCCTCACCCGCACAGAAGCGGGTCATGAGTGATGTAAGGGCTGCCATGGATTTCGGCTTTTCCTGTCCCAGGTGCCGGGCAAGCCACTCGTCGCGGATGTTATGCTTGAAGGCCGCGAGGGCCTCGGCATCCGGACAGTCGACGATTTGGTTTTTCTTGGTTAAGAACCGTGTCCAGAATTGTCTGGCCGATTCGTCTGGCTGCTGAATTATGTGGCTTAGGTCATCTGCATCTGGTGGTCGCACGTACGTGCCTTGGAAGTTATCGAGGAATGCGGCTTCCAGGTCCTCCCAACTCCCGATTGACTCTGCTGACAAGCTGTTAAGCCAATGCCGGGCTGGTCCTTTAAGTTTGAGTGGGAGATATTTGATGGCGTGGAGATCGTCTCCGTGGGCCATGTGGATGTGGAGGAGATAGTCCTCGATCCAGACCGCGGGGTCTGTTGTGCCATCATAAGATTCAATATTGACGGGTTTAAACCCTTCTGGGATTTGATGATCCATTACCTCATCTGTGAAGCACAGTGGGTGTGCGGCGCCTCTGTACTGGGCGATATCGCGACGGAGCTCAAAAGAGCTTTGTCTGTTGTGTTCGGCCCGGCCGGACTTACTGTGTCCGGGGTGACGGTGATCGTCACGTATCGTGGGGCGCCCACGTGATCCATAGATCGATCTTGATTGTCTTGCCTTATCCTCCAATATGTCTCGCAGGTCCGGAGTGTTCCCCTGTGGCCTTGTGCTTTTCGAGCGATGCCGGGGTACGGGTCTAGTGAAGGGCCTTGAGGCCTCTCTGTCGCGACCACGGGGTGGTCGATCAGCCATATTGTCTCCTGGTGAAGCGGGATCATATGCCTCCACCTCTAATCGGGGGAGCAGCTTACGTTTGGGGTAGCTTTTGGAGGGGCGTTCGAGTTCATGCTCTTCGGCCGCGAGGACTTCGGTCCATCTGTCGGCTAGCAGATCTTGATCAGCTCTAAGCTGCTACTGCTTTTTCTTGAGGCTGTTTGCCGTGGCCATAAGCCTGCGTTTGAAACGCTCCTGTTCGACGGGATCCTCAGGCACGACGAATTCGTCGTCGTCGAGGCTTGCCTCGTCTCCGGAGGGAGGCATATAGTCCTCTACCTCTTCTTCGGCCGCTCTCTCATGAGGGCTGGCGTCCCCCTCCTCCTGTGCTGGATCTTGCTGGAGTGGGTTGTCTTCGGCGCTATCCGGTGTATTATTGTCTCCGGTGCCGGAATCCTCATTCTTGCTATGGCGGGATTTAGAGCGGCGCCGCTGACGCCGGCGCTTGGGCTGTTTCTTGGAGGGGTCATCCTCCGCTATTCCTTCGCCGTTCCCATCCTTTGGGATATCCACCATGTATATGTCGTATGAAGAGGTGGCTTTCCAGTGCCCGGTGGGCGCTGGTTCTTGGTCGTCTCCGGCATCGTCGTCCATACCGTCGATGTCCTCAGAGTCGTAATCTAGCATGTCGGTTAGATCGTCGACAGTGGCTACCAAGTGGGTGGTGGGTGGGCTCTGAATTTCTTCGTCGTCCGCATCCCAACCGTCCTGGCCGCAGTCCGGCCAGGCCTCTCCTGATAACGAGAGGTACTTTAGCGAACTCAAGATGTCGCCAAAAGGTGAGTGTTGAAAGATGTCCGCCGCGGTGAACTCCATGATCGGCGCCCAATCGGATTCGACTGGAGGGGGCGCGGGAGGTCCGGAGTCCGGCAAGGAGTCCGGCACCTCGGAGTCACGAGCTTCATGGGGGACAAGATCGGTGTTCGGCTCTATCGCCGTAGAGGTTGCAGCCCCCGAGGCGGTGTCTAGCCATCCATCCTTGGTCTGCGCAGCCGGCTCCGAGTCGAAGATCGGAGCGGGTTCGAGTGCGGCCTCCAGGGTACTGTCCGGCTGCAGAGCTAAATCATGCCCATCGTGACAGTACGCACGCTCGGCTGTGGCTCGAATCCGTCGAGGATCAAGTCCCCGCGGATGTCAGCCGTGAAGTTCAAACTTCCAAATCTGACCTGACGGCCAGGGGCGTAGCCTTCGATCTGCTCCAGCTGGCCAAGCGAATTGGCCCGCAGTGCGAAGCCGCCGAATACGAAGATCTGTCCGGGGAGGAAGGTCTCACCCTGGACTGCATCGTCGTTGATGATCGAAGAAGCCATCGAGCCTATCGGTGACGACACAGAGGAACTCTCAATGAAAGCACCAATGTCGGTGTCAAAACCGGCGGATCTCGGGTAGGGGGTCCCGAACTGTGCGTCTAGGCGGATGGTAACAGGAGACGAGGGACACGATGTTTTTACCCAGGTTCGGGCCCTCTTGATGGAGGTAAAACCCTACGTCCTGCTTGATTAATATTGATGATGTGGGTTACAAGAGTAGATCTACCACGAGATCAAGGAGGATAAACCCTAGAAGCTAGCCTATGGTATGATTGTTGTTCGTCCTATGGACTAAAGCCATCCGGTTTATATAGACATCGGAGAGGGCTAGGGTTACACAGAGTCGGTTACAATGGTAGGAGATCTACATATCCGTATCGCCAAGCTTGCCTTCCACGCCAAGGAAAGTCCCATCCGGACACGGGACGAAGTCTTCAATCTTGTATCTTCATAGTCTTGGAGTCGGGCCGATGATGGTAGTTCGGCTATCTAGACACCCCCTAGTCCGGGACTCCCTCATTGTGTGTCTCTCTCGTCCACCGAAGCGGAATATGTGGGGGACGGTAGTTGTTGTGCTCAACTCCTATGGATGAGGCAAACTTTGAAGGAGTACGGTGTCATTTGTGACAAAGTGCCTCTTTGGTGTGATAATGAAAGTGCCATCAAGATTTCTCTCAACCCGGTGCAACACTTCAAGACGAAGCACATTGAGATTCGGTATCAGTTCATCCGGGATCACATTAGGCGAGGGGAGATCGAGCTCAAGTATGTCAACACTCATGATAACCTTGCAGATATTTTCACGAAGCCCTTGGATGAAGCAAGATTTCGCAAGTTAAGGCATGAGCTAAATATCATTGATTTGAGCAATGTGACTTGAACCCGTGTACCCCCCACCACACTCAACTTGTTATCTACTTTAGGTGTAGGCATGGACATAGGGGGAGTGTTGTTCTCTCAAAGAACTCTCCCTCCCCCCATTATGCATAAATCGATCACCTCTTTCACATTAGCCATTTTTGATGATACTTGTGCGTCAAAGACGAGTTTTGGTCATGGGCCCAAGGATAATTCTTCACAGTGCCATACCATCCAACTCAAACGTAGGTGGCTTCGGCCACCGCCCTCTCTCTTCGAGAGGCTTTGTCGCTTGGTGGTTTCTTGTTGTCTTTCTGCCTCTGGTTTGTGCGTGTTCTTGTGGTTTCCTGTGTGTGAAAAGTTTCCTTGCAAAGACCTTCTTCTTTCGTTTGAAACCTGCTTTTTCTTGAGCTCACGGTACTACCGCAGCTAGCTACGGTACTGCCGCGTGAGGGGAGCACGGTACTACCGCCCCCACATGGCAGTAATTTTTTGCAGCCGCCTGGGAGAGCGGTACTACCGCTTCGGTGCGGTACTTCCGCCCGAGCGGTACTACCGCGATGACATGCGGTACTACCGCGACATCACAGACGCGCGGGGATAAGGACGGGCAGGGGGACGTCTAACTCCCCCATACCCATTCGCCAGTTCCCCACCCCGTCTCTCTCTCTCCCTCGCTCAAGAACGGGGTCGGCGTCCGTCGCCGGATCTCCGCCTCCGGCTGCCCTCCCGTGATTCCGTCCGGTGGGATCGTTCCCCACCACGTGCTCTTGCTATGGACCAAGGTCTTTCCCCAACTCCTTCTCGTTTTTGTTGTGTTTGTTGTCTCTAGGTTTTTGGGGGAGACTTGTGTGTTCTAGAGATTCTTTGGCTAAATCTATGCAAGAGTAGGATGAAGGAGCGTAGTATTGCGTATGAATTATACTTGTCTTTTGTCCTGTGCTAGATTTGACCACCGTAGCACCGCCATGGTTTCGCGGTTCTTTTTAGATTCAAAACGTCATTTGGATCTGCCGCGGTGCGGTACTACCGCCCGTCTGGCGCGGTACTACCGCTTGTCCGGTACTACCGCCCTCTGGCGCGGTACTACCGCGCTCACTGCGGCACTAAAACTTTACTACCGTGCCACGCACGGTACTACCGTGACCTGGAGCGGTAGTAAAATTTTAGTACCGCAGGCTCTGGCAGAACTACCGTGCCTCACATCTATCTCATGGCAACTTTCACGTATAGTTTCTATGTGTTTCTTGTGCTTTGCCGTGGTCTTTGCATTGGTCCTTTTTGCGTTTCGTGCGTGTTTTGTGTTTGTATCTCAGGTGGTGGCTCTCGCCGTTCCAATCCTAGTCGTGACACGGGCTCCAAGCGTCCGTGCAATCCAGGTGAAGCGCCAGAGGGCTCCACTGCCCCCAAGCGCCATGTCAAGTCATCAGCTAGCAAGAACAAGGAACCCGCTAAGGGCATGGACGAGATACCCCAATCTGAGTTTGTCTGTCTCAGGAAGCTCAACCCGTATGTGAACCCTCGTGCTACTATCAAAGGTTGTGAGCTGTTTTGGAACAAGCAACAGACTCTCACTTATCTAGATGTCATCAAGAACAAGCAGAATACCTATATGGATGTCAAATGGATAGAAATGCATCACCTGAGGAAGGACAAGCATCGTGCGTACTTTGGAGAAGCTCTGGACCTGGTGGAGCAGTTTGGTATTGAACATGTGATCTCTTTTCACCTTGACTATGACCCTGAGCTCATCTGTCAGTTCTTTGCCTCAGTATATTTTCACCATGACGAGGAACGGAGGATGACCTGGATGACCAATGGCCGTATGATGACTGCTACTTGGAAGGAGTTCATGGACCTGCTCCACGTTCCAGATGACGGGCTCAACACTCCCGTGGGTGTTCGCCCCCATGCTAATCCTGAGTCTGCTAACAAGGACAAGCTTCAGCCATACTATGTTGAGAAGGCGCTTCCCAATGGCAAGACGGGGTTTGTGCTCAACTCTTTTCTGGATATCATGTATCGCATCTTCCGCAACTCCTTGTTCCCTCCCATTGGTGACAAGGACAAGGTTCATGCCTATATGGTGGATATGATGCTCATTTGCGAGGAGGCTCGTTTGTCTCAGACTCAGCCACTTGATGTCTCACACATCATGTGGTGTGAGCTTCGGTTTACCGTGTTCAACCACAAAGTGCCTATCTATGGGCCCTATCTGTTTCTGCTGATCTCGAAGACTTGGGAGAAGATGTTCCCTGGTGAGGAGTTCCTTGCTCCAGACTGGATTCGCCATGATCCCATCTGTCTCCGTGTCAAGTCCAACTGGGCCAACACTACTACTTGCACTGAGGCGTCTGCTGCTAGGGCTGCTGTTGATGAGGAGGATGTTGGTGCAGAGGATGTTGCTGAGGACCGTGCTGCCAGGCCTTCCCATAGTTCCTCTATGCCCTCATGGGCCAAGAAGCTGAAGGACAAGATGAAGACTCTTTTCTGCATGCAGGCTAAGGGCCAGTACAGGACTCACGTGGCATCCAAGGAGAGTCGTCGCCGGGACAAGAAGATCTTGCAGCTCTATGGTGAGGATGTGTCTGGCAGTTCTGAGGATCGCATCACTCCAGAGGCCGAGTGGATGGAGAAGCAAGGCTACAGGTGGACTGATTCTGAGGAGGACGTTGAGGAGACCATCCCTGCTGCCGAGGAGTCCGACGGAGAGGGTTGGGATGAGTTCCCTGCTTGAGCCACCTCTTGTGTGTAGGTGTCCTCTCTGCCTTTTTGGCGTCTCGATGCCAAAGGGGGAGAGAGCGTAGGGATTTGCGAGTCGTGTGTTGTCGTTCGTGTTCGGTGTGTTTGTTGCTTTCTCGTTTGAACCTCGTTTCAGTTGCTTTGGGTTCCTTTACTTCATATGGTGTAAGACATATGCACTCTATCTATCTTAGCAAGCTCGTGATATATTGTGCTACCTTTTTGCTATGCTCTGCTTAGATGTTAGTCATCATGCCAGTCTCTAAAATATAGGGGGAGTGTTGATCCTAGCTTGTGTGCTATGCAGCCCAAAGCATCTATCTAGATTGCACACATCTAGGGGAGCCCGTCTATATTCTAGAGAGGTGGGGTTTGCCTTTGCCCTATTTTATCTGATCTATGTGCAAATCCCGTATTGTCATCAAGCCACCAAAAAGGGGGAGATTGTAAGGGCATATTTATCCCTTAGGTGTTTTGGTGATCGATGACAATGCTTTTGCGGACTAATCGTGTGCCTTGAGTTTCTCAAACGCTTCATCACTAGGCACGAGACGATTTGGTGCCCCTCGAACACTATTGAAGACGGCGTTGTTCTACGTTTCTCTTTGGTGGATTTGAGTCGTAGGAGAGCCGTACTATTAAGAGGGGGTCCGCGTCGGAAAGGTTCGGGTGGAATCAACACGTACACATGTCCTTCCTTTCCCTTGCACTTTGGAGCATCTCTCCATTATCCTAGTTGTGCTTAATCTGACGACTACTGTTGTACTTGCGGTAGTACTGCACTATGGAGCGGTAGTACCGCAAGCACCTGCGGTAGTACCGCTGGGGGTCATAGTAGTACCGCTCCTCTGGAGCCTTAGTACTATGGCTACCAGGCCTAGTGCTGCTCTGGTACGGTAGTAGGGGCGGATGTAATTTTTTACATCCGCGCCCTCACGGTAGTACCGCATGTCCTGCGCGGTAGTACCGCGGGAGGCCACGGTAGTACCGCTCTCCTGGAGTCGTAGTACCATGGCCCTCATACCTAGTACCGCTGCATCACGGTAGTAGGAGCGGATGTAAATTTTTACATCCGCGCCTCAACGGTAGTACCGCGCCTCGTGCGCGGTAGTACCGTGTCGGATTTTTTGCACTGTTTCATTTTCAGCGGAAGTAGGTGCGGATGTATTTTATTTCATCCCCGCTCTTCGTAGGCTTTGACTTTCCTGCCTTGCGGTAGTACCGCAAGGGGGGAGCCGGGGTAGTACGTGCAAGGGTAGTACTGCACTCAGTCAGGCACGTCCCAGCCTCTGCTGCTGCCACGGAAGTACCGTGGTCCTCCACGGTAGTACCGTGTGGCCTTGCGGTATTACCTCGCTTCTGGAGCGGTAGTACCGCATGTTGTAGGCTAAACATGTGGATAACGGTTGGATCTTTTCCATGATTATAAAAGGGGCGTCTCCTACCTCTAGTTGATTACCTCTTCCACCTCCAAGCTTCATTATTGCTCCAAGCTCCATTTTGGCCCGATCTCTCTCCCTATCCGATCAAACTTATTGATTTGCTCGGGATTGGGTGACAAGGGCCCGATCTACACTTCCACCAAGAGATATTCGATTCCCCCCCCACTTATCCCTAGCGGATCTTGTTACTCTTGGGTGTTTGAGCACCCTAGACGGTTGAGGTCACCTCGAAGCCATACTCCATTGTGGTGAAGCTTCGTGGTGTTGTTGGGAGCCTCCAATTGTTGTGGAGATTGCCCCAACCTTGTTTGTAAAGGTTCGGTCGCCACCTTCAAGGGCACCAATAGTGGAATCACGGCATCTCGCATTGTGTGAGGGCGTGAGGAGAATACGGTGGCCCTAGTGGCTTCTTGGGGAGCATTGTGCCTCCACACCGCTCTAACAGAGACGTACTTCCCTTTAAAAGGAAGGAACTTCGGTAACACATCCTCGTCTCCACCGGCTCCACTCTTGGTTATTTCGTGCCTTTACTTTTGCAAGCCTACTTGTGTTGCATCCCTTGCTTGCTTATGTGCTAGTTGTTATTACATCATATAGGTTGCTCACTTAGTTGCACATCTAGACAACCTATTTTGTTGCGAAGTTTAATTTGGTAAAGAAAAGCTTAAAAATTGTTAGTTGCCTATTCACCCCCCTCTAGTCAACCATATCGATCCTTTCACATGGCTCGTCCATGGATATTGCTCAAAAATCAGTTTTTGTATACGGATGAGTACTGTGATGCAATTGAATACGAGGGTCTTGTGTTTGCTGCCACCACTCGTGGCACTATTTTTGCATGAGATCCTCGTAGTTTTGGTACGTTTGTCTTCCACCGTAATTATAATTGTTTCATCCACATGCATGCGGGTTAGCAAGTTTCCCTTTACTAATTAACCTTCTTGTGTTTCCAAGGTCCTGTGAACATTCCACCACCTATACTTGAATTTTTTTTAACCAAGGGGATGATGACGCTGGTGATGATCACGAGCATGAGGACGAGCAGAACTTATATACTCAGTGGCGCCTGACAACTAATTCCGATGGATCACCTCTTCTTGTCTGTATACAGTGCACTGAGATCGTTACTACTGAGGGAGCATGTGTTGTCTCCCATGGTCGCCCTCTCCAGACCTATTCCAACACCCGTTGCAGGGTATTTGGGATGGATACTAGTGTGCTAGCGCCAACATCTTGTTCCTGGTTCAATTTTGATAGTCTTGGAGAAAACTCGCTTTTCCTTGGACCAAACTATCCAACGATGGTGAAAGGTGATCCAGCTGCTGTGGACACAACATTACTACCATTTATGAGAAGCAACTGTATCTATACCTCGGACATTGCGGTGGTTCCCTACCCTGGTCCTGATATATGCCGCTTCAGCCTGGATGATCAGTCCTACGTTGCTCTCGATATTGACAATAGTCGGCCCACCTATGGTTCGAAGCAAGCGTTTCCAACACCGAGGATCGGTTGAGTTGAAGTTCATTTCATTGTTTGTTGTTTGTTGTGTGATGAAAACTTCAGTATTTACTAGAATGTTTTGTTGGAAATAATCTATAATCCAACATGTATCGTCCTTGTCGTTGTGTGTTGCTGACTTGTTGTATGTAATGAATGGTACATTTGCAAATGCATGTCATAGACTCAATTTATGAATGGTTTTCGAGTCACTCCTTGGAGTGTGAATACCGTAGTAGTATAGCCAGCATCCGGTTAGTATATTAAGTCGCCACATCACATAGAGCCAACCTAATATTGGAGTATCACTACTAGGGAAAAGCCTATACACATAATCTTACCAGCAGTGCTCCTCAAAATACCACGCTACTGCTATTTAGCAGCAGCGCGTGTTATCAAAACGTGTTGCTGACAGGAAAATAGCAGTAGCGCGTCCACCAAAAACTGCGCTACTGCTATAATTGCCATGACCTTGCCCCCCCCACTAGTTATAGTAGTAGCGCACTACACTGAACAACGCTACTGCTATAGAAGTTAGCAGCAGCGCGCTTCTAGGAAAATCGTTACTGCTAAGATCAACCCACAAGTTTAGTCCCACCTCGCTCCGTGAACAGGGTGTTTACCACCTTAAATATGTTATTTCTGAAACTACCACAACCAGTTGGTCTTCACTGAACTCTATGTGTAAAATTTGTGGCCGCAATATGAGTCCTCTCCGGTTCCTACCGGAGAGGACTCATATTGACAATTCAGATTGTACACAAAAAGATCATTGATGGCCAATGTATTTTTGCATTGACGTATTTTTTGTATAATTACACTTAGCAGTAGCGGTTTATATGCAAAGCACTACTACTATTCAGATTAGCTGTAGCGCGTTTTGGCAAATGCGCTACAACTATCCCTACCTTATCCCCACGCGCACGACCGGCCCTCACTCACACTCTCACTCTTGCCCGCGTGCCGATAACCATCGTCATGCGTCGCCGCCTTCGTCCGTCCGCCGCCGAGGTACTCCCGTCCTTCCGTCCCTCCTCCCTCCTCCTCGCACATCCTCCCTCAGCCTGCGGCCGCCCCTCCCTCCTCCGCCGCCGCCCTCCTCCCTCCGCCTGCGGCCGCCCCTCCTCCCTCCTCTGCCGGTAGCCCTCCTCCCACCGCCCTCGACCTCGCCGCCCCTAGCTACCTCTCCGTCGCCCCCCACCCCTGCCACTAGTTAGTACTAGATTTAGTAGTAGTAGATGTTAATTTAGGGTTCATAGCTAGTACTAGATGTTGCTAAGTTAGTACTAGATTTTTAGTAGTAGTAGATGTTATTTACTAGTAGTGATGGTACTAGTTAACTAGGGCAGTATGATTAATAGTAGTTGTAGTTGAACTACTTTAGTTGTAGTTGAACTACTTTAGTTGTAGTTGAACTAGTTTAGTAAGTAAATTAATAAACTAGTTGAACTAGTTGAATTAATAGAACTAATGTATTTTTAGTAAGATAATTAATATAACTAGTTGAACTACTTTATTTTTAGAAAGAACTAGTTTTTTTCTATTTATAGTAAGTTTATATTTAGTAAGAACTAGTTGAATTAATAAAACTAGTTGAACATGTCATATTTGTTGTTATTTTTTAGTTTAAGAAATTATTCGGGATGTATTAGTGATAACTTATATGGTTTCAGGTGACCACCGTCGTCCCCGTCGCCGACCCCCTCCGACATCCCCGCCGTCGTCCTAGTCACCGACCCCCTCCGACATCGAGGTGAGACCAGCCAAATATACTTGTATATCTTGTGTTGTTGCTCAAATAGGATATGTGGTTGCCCAAGTGGCCGTTCATGTTCAGTTTACATCTCCGAGTGGCCTATGTTTTGCCGGAGTGTTGATTAATTTCCGTTCCGGCAAATTTCAGGCGCTCGATATGTCCTTTTTTAGCAAAGGTCATGCCGGATTTTTTCATGAATTCTGGCATGACTTGTGCTAGAATATGTACAAGTTTAATCTTTGAATTATGAACGTAGGAAATGTCGTACTCGGACGACGACAGTCTCCTGGGGGAGTGTAGCTAGTGCCACGACGATCGAGGTATGTGCGACAGGTTCGTTCAGCTGGACGAAGATCGGCGCTTCAGCATTAAGCTCGAGGAGACCTTCGATTGTGAAACGGTACGCAACAACAACAAGTGTTTTTTTCATAATTAAGCATGACTTCAACTATTTCAACGTCTAATTTTCATATTTTACAATTCGACTAGCTTATCCCATGCCATGCAAGACGCTATGTCTTGGAGAGGATGGGTTTTGAAGACCATGAAAATTTCGAAACAAAGAAAATACACCTAAGGACCCATCATGATATGGATTTTGAAGTAAATCTGTGCAATGCTCAGAGCGTAACACATTTTGGTTGCCAAAATTGGGAAGCACTTTGCAAAATGTATGGTTTTTATGAGGGTATGATTGTCACCATGGATCTTGGTGATCCTGACATCGAGCAAGAAAATATGGACATTTGGGTCCTTGTTGATACGCTTCCGATTGTACCGCTATGTGAGTTTCTCAAACATAGTTATTAACTAATTTATATTGTTTATTTCAAAATAGTTGATAGCTTATTTCCATTGACAGCTTATTTTGATTCTTCAAAGACTGTGCGGAAGATGGTAGATAAAACCCACTACACCGATGGCACCGAATTAACGTATAAGGAGAAAAATCATCTGATCGCATTTTGTACTCTTATTGAGAATTACAATAACTATTATCGAACTCCTCCAAATTATGGTGAATACGTGCCACTAGTGCATGTGTTGAACCACGGTAACTTCTCTGGAGATACCCTGGTAAGATTTTTTACTATTACGACATCCGTGCATCTTTTGCATACTTCTAAAACTAGTACATCATTGCTAACTACGAAGTTATTATTATGTTTTTCAACAGAAACTCCTGATGGATTGTGTGCCTCACCTGATGTCTCTGCATGGTCGCCTCTCAGTTCTGATCATACTGCCAGGTAAATCTAGGGAGCTCACCTGTGCATATCGGATTTCTAAAACCCGTGAACACATGTTCATCAAAGAATGGAAGAAATGTATGGACATTCGCAAGGAGGTTTTTGGAAGTAACATTCAGCGAAAGGCAAGAATTGGAGACAGGCTAATCTCCATTCTCCATAATGGAGAGTCAGGGGCTATCTTGTTTTTTGCTATTTTACCTTAGAAAATGTAGTAGGTCTTAATCGAATGTAATAGGTCCTATGAGGTACAATATGTTTATTATGTGGTAATGTGTTAGAGTTGATAATGAGGAGTACTTGTGATTACGACTAGTGACCAATTTGCTATGTGATGTCATTGATGAAAACGATGATCTTGAGGAGGTGTTATATGACAATGATGTATTATGATGATAAGTTGTCAATGATATGATGATGATGATATTATTATATCATTGGGTGAAAGAACCGCAGATTAGTTTCAAGTGGATGGACATCCACTTGAAACTAGTCCACGGTTCTTTCACCCCGTGATGTAATAACTCATTATGATGTAAAAGCAATCTCTAAATTCCTGTTGTATGAAAACTTGTTTAAAGGTGTATGAATACATCATGAAATAAAAAAGAAATAAAATACTAAATAATAGTAGTAGCGCGGGAAAGGAGAAGCGCTACTACTAAGTACCAGTAGCGATGTTCTGAAGAAGCACTACTACTAAGTCAATTTAGCAGTAGCGTGGATCTAGGCGCGCTATTGCTAAGCATTAGCTGTAGCGCCTTATCAGTAGTGCTCCTGCCCGCGCTACTGATAGGCCTAAAATCCGCGCTGCTGCTAGGCTTTTCCCTAGTAGTGTATGCTAGCCCTCCACCGGCGTGCCGCTTCAAATGGCGGATGAAGTGAGAGGTCGCGTCACCTTGTGTCCAGATCTGAGACGCCACGTGTACCAGATGAATGATTCCAAGTTTGACCACCGTGATGCTAGGTGTGAGCCGAGGAACACTGTTGGAGAGACCCCCCTCATAATTTTCGTACATTGGTCGTTTGATTCATAGGATAGAATGCTATAGGATTTCCCCCCTATGTAATCATGTTTTAATTGGCAATCTAGCATCCACTCCAACTTTTGTTTCACTTCCTTTGTTCCTACAAAGAAAGTACTTGCCCTAAATGATGTGCCACTGCAAGAGCCGCCTATATTAATTAACCATGCTCTAAAAAGGTGGACCAGCTTTGGCTATAGTAGTACTGTACTAGGTTAGTGGGTGACCTTGTGCTTGGCTCTTCTCCTCTTCCAGAAGTCGAACAATAATGATGGTACTATAGTAGTACTTCTAGCAATCTGACACCAAATGAACTGCTGCACGTCCACCGCTTGTAAGCAATAGTTTCTCCTCGTGCTGCGAGCCATCGCGCACGCGTTGGCGAGGGAGAAGGCGTAGTAAGCAAGCTTCTCGTCGAGTTGATGGGACACATCAAAGTTATTTAGTACTCTCTTCAAAAAGGGCTGACCATGTCCATGGCTACCATCCCGTGCTCTATCATTGAGTACGTACACTATTCACGTGCCATCGAGGATAAAAAATATTGCGTAGTACTAGGTGCCATCGAAGTGCACGACTAACTTACGCACTGCATATCTCCATTTTCTTGCATGGCACGCCACCTAGATGCTAGATGTCCCGCGTGTCATGGAGGCATATAGTATGATTTTTAGAATGGAGGCATATAGATGTCCCGCGTGTCGGCAAAAGGATGAACAAAGCTCATGTTTTAAACGAAAGAGTGGAAGAATATAGATTCCCGACGACCGAGAAGGAGCAACAAACCTCGCTGTGGAGCGTCTGCACTCATAATATTTTATATTATTCAGCGATATAAAATCAACCAAATCTCTCCACGTTCCCATACCATTCTATAGTATGAGAATAACTTTGAACGTAAGCCATCGATTCACTCTATCCAATGGTCATAGTTGGAAAATCCAAACAAAACCAAGCATTGAATCAACTCTTTTAGCACTCAGATTGTTGCCGCCTGCCCACCTAGCCCACCTATATATCCGCTCATGTGTGATGACCACAGGAGCTATCCACTCAGATTGTATGTTAAAAAAAATAAAGATCGATAACTAATGTGGCAGCTCGGGCCAACGCGGCTAGATCGCATTTTGCACGAAAAATTATGCACCATGTTTTGTTGACATGTGGTCCAGCTCCAACATGTCAGTGAGACGAAGGCGAGTCCTTTTGTACATTTTCCGAATGGACGTGTAGGCCAGGACGCCTCTTCATGTACCGTGGCAAACTGGCAACCGTCCATCGAATCTTTGCCTTTCCCTCTCGATTTGGAACTGCTATCGCACGCTATTCCTCCCTCCTCCATTTGCCTTCACCCTTCCTTGTGCCATTGTTCGATCGTCTTCTCCATGGAGGGAACGGGCCGGAAACGACCCTGTTATTCTTGCCCTGATCTGAAAGATGACATGGTGGAGGAACTCATTGATCGGTGTGACGTGATCACCTCGGCTAGCATGGCAGGTTTGTTCAAGACCATTCTCGACTCAACTAATAACATCATTACAAGGAACCCAAGGGTCCAGGAGCGGTTTGATATCCCCTATCTTCTTTGCCATGACCCTGCTGACCAGCGCGCGGACGACGGAGGCCTCACCTTGTGCAAGTTGATGCCGCTTGATAATGATATGTCTGATGTTAAAATGCCATCGCTTGAGGGTAAGGCTTGGGCAAGCGCAAATGGAGATTGGGTTGTTTATATTGGGTCCAACTACGAGTGGGAACTTGTGAATGTGTACACTCGTTACCGGGTTCCACTTCCAAAAATCTTAGACTGCCCAGAGGTTGAGCACACCAGTATTCTACGCACGTTCAAATACGATCATGGTGACTGTCGTCTACGGAAGATAGCAATTTGTCGAGTTCCCAACCGCTCTTGGCATTACAGGAACTATGGAGTTGTTGCTATCTTTGACAAGCTTGTTGCTGTCCTTTGTGGTCCGACTGGATGGATATTGCTCAAAAATCAGTTTCTATACACGGATGTGTACTGTGATGCAATTGAATACGAGGGTCTTGTTTGGTGCCACCACTCATGGCACTGTTTTTGCATGGGATCCTCGCAGTTTCGGTACGTTTGTCTTCCACCATAATTATAATTGTTTCATCCACATGCATGCGGGTTAGCAAGTTTCCCTTTACTAATTAACCTTCTTCTTCTTCCGTTTCAAATAAAATTAACCTTCTTCTTGTGTTTCCAAGGTCCTGTGAACATTCCACCACCTATACTTGAAAATTTTTATAACCAAGGGGGAGATGACAATGCTGATGATCACGAGCATGTGGACGAGCAGGACCCATATACTCAGTGGCGCCTGGCAACTTATTCCGATGGATCACGTCTTCTTGTCTGTATAAAGGGCACTGCTGATGTTACTAAGGAAGGAGGTGTTGTCTCCCATGGTCGCACTCTCCGGACCTACTCCAACACCCGTTGCAGGGTATTCGGGATGGATACTAGTGTGCTAGCACCAACACCTTCTCCCTAGTACATTATTGATAGTCTTGGAGAAAACTCGCTCTTCCTTGGACAAAACTATCCAATGATGGTGAAAGGCGATCCAGCTGCTGTTGACACAACGTTACTACCATTTATGAGAAGCAACTGTATCTATACCTTGGACATATCGGCAGTTCCCTACCCTGTTCGTGATATAGTAGGCCGCTTCAGCCTGGATGATCAGTCCTGCATTGGTCTCGAAATTGACAGTAGCTGGCCTTTCCCAGAGAATCACTTCTGGTTCAAAGCAAGCATTTCCAACACCGACAAGTGGTTGAGCTGAAGTTCATTTCATTGCTTGTTATTTGTTGTGTGATGAAAACTTTAGTATTTATAATGTATCCTCATTGTCGTTGTGGGTTGATGACCTGTTGTATGTAAATATATGATATGCCTGTGATAAACTTAGTAAATTTATGAATGGATTTCGAGTCGCTTCTCTGAGTGGGTGCTGCGACGAGGCAAACAAATATTTTCCGAATACATAATTGTACGTGCATTGCAATAGGTTATCGGATGAGGCCAATCAACAATAGTACACTATTTATACTAGCTTCACATGCTTCATGCGTCGGGTGGGTGTTTTTACTGTAGCTATGGATCCCATCATCCTAGGTCCTCGGATGAGTCCAGTAGAAATTGCATTCTGATGTTTGGGTTCAAACTTTCAGAACTGCTGCACTATCTCTACGTCTACGTATACGTAATACAACAAGTTTTAAACTTGAGACCAGCCACCCACCCTCACAAATAACACTTTTTAACCTAGCACAGACTCCAGGAAATTTGTCCATAGTGTGAGGTGGGCTATATGTTAATGTGTTCATTGTACGTAACCAGCACCTCGGATCCTCGATACTACTGCTATATAGTAGGGTGGCATGGGCCAGAACAAACATTCATGCCCAGGAGTATGGCACACGCCACCAGCACAACTTCCATCTGACACCATATTTCTTGGAGTCCGTGCTACAGCTATCTCTTCAACCTAGTGGTTTCTCTAACTCAGCCATCGCATGGCGGTCGAGGTGGGGGTTTGCCTATAGTCGGTTTCCTCAACTGTGGTCCCACTTGTAAGGCCAACTCCAACGCACGACCCCAAACGGACCTTCGTTTTGCCCGGATTCTGTCCGTTTGGGTAGGGCAATGGGGTCGTGTCCAGGCCATTTCTCGGATGCGGTGGCCGTGCGCCCAATGCGCGGACGCATCCCAGCCGCGTACATTTTTCTTTGCAAACACATATCTTTCTTTCATAGTTGATTTTTGGTACATGGAAATACATCACCAAAATTTGACTAGAAATGCAAGACCAAAGAAAACAAGAACCACAAGAATACATTTTAGAAGATATCCAACTTCCATAACTGCTCCTATAAGTTGGATTAGTGCCTTCTCGATGCATTCATTGTTGATCTGCGGAGGCTCAATCTTGCGTGGTTCTTTCTTCTTCGAGTGTAAAGAAGTAGACGTTGCTTCCTCGCATCTAGTTTCATTTCTAGCCTCTATTCTATCAACAAGTGCACTAGTCTCATCTCTAGCCTCTATGCTAGTTAAAAGTGCTAGAACATCTACTAAATTGCGCTCTATCAATATATCGACATACTCTTCTTCCCAATACCAAAACTTGCATCCATTCTACACAATAAAATTTTAAGTTAGCACAACTAGTCTAATCTGAGAGCACTACCGTAGATTTGGTCGAGTTCTTCCTCCTTTTGCCGACACGTGGGACATCCAGCATCCAGGTCGTGTTATGCAAGAAAATGGAGTGGTAGTTGAAGCCACATGATGTGCATCTTGGGTTAAACTGTAAATAGAATCTTACTACTCTTGAGTAACTCCAAAAGCGGCCACCGAAGATCTTTATTGGATTTGTTTTTCATCACCAACACATCGAGGTGAAAGATGTGCAAGTTCAGTGGGTCCTCTTGCGTTTTCACTGACATGTGGGACCGCATATGAGCAAACAGATGATGGGCTCCACGCGTCTGTTGGCTGGCTGAGAAGAGAGATAGAGGAGGGAGGAGCACGGACTCCAGGAAATTTGTTCTACATAACCAGCACCTCGATATAGGCTCAATATAGTGGGATGGCATGGGCCATAACTAGCATTCACGTCAAGTAGTACGGCACACGCCACCCACATGAATCCCATACGACACCAATTTTCTTGGAGTCCATGCTACAACCATCTCTTCTCCCTCCTGTTTTCTCAGCCATCGTGCGGTGGGCGGGGTGGGGGTTTGCCGATAGTCGGTTTGCTCAATTGTGGTCCCACTTGTAAGTGGAAATGCAACACAACACGCATTCCCCCTTGAGTGGGGTGCCGGACCAACCGTGTGGGGGTGCGACGCAGACATGGCAGGCTTTTCCTTTTGAACTTGTAACTTGTAAAATTTGGTTCTGCTCCATGGCGCGACCGATAGATAGAAATAACTATTTTCCCTAGAGTAATGAGAAGTTTGGTTCTGGCGCGGTTCATGCATGGAGTACATACAAAAATTATGAAGTTGATGCAGAAGGTAAGATAATTACTAGTAGTACCATATACAACTACATGGATTTGACGGAAAGATAAAAATACATATGGATCCATCAACGACATCCTCACGCCCTAGTGCGTCGGGTCACCAACCAATGTGTGAGGAGCAGTGGTGTTGGCGGCGAGCTCAACGTGCTTCTGAACAATGCCGTCCAAGGTTGCCCTGTGGTCTAAGAAGGCCAGCGTCCTATCATCCACCTCTTGCATGTAGTAGTCCTTGTGGACGATTTGCGTGTAGACATGGGTGATTATGTCGATGGTGTCTTGTTGCGTCAGGCGCTGCGCGGCGAGCGCGACCTCGAGGTGGACATTCTCCGGCACAACGGCGGGCAGTCGCAGGGCCACTAGAGCGTCAAAGAGGTTGTCACCATAGTGGTCATTGAGGGTGGCGGGCATCGCAGAGCCTGGGCACGTGGGCTAGAGGCGTATGTCAAGGTTGTACGCAAGCTTATTGACAACAGTGAACTTGTCGAGGAAGCCGACGAGGACCTCGTCGATCAAGGAGACGAAGTTGTCGTCCTAGCGGCCCCTTGCCCTGGCGGCCTCATGCACTACCCAGAGACGTTCCTCGGTGTCGGGCCGCAGGCCGGCGTCGTGGACCATCTAGCACAGCCGGCTGATGCTCGCGCTCATCGCCTCCATGGGTCTAGCTTCTAGTCAACTGATCTTGCGATTGGAGTGATCACTCTTGCCCTTGGTTAGCGTGTGTAGGTGCGTAGGATTTTGTACTAGATTGGACTGGCGCGAAGCCTTTATATGAGAAGTGCAGACTACGTTGAATTCACGTGCGTGTTGGCCATCTACTCCTCGGACCTCTACCGCACCTCCCTTTGGCTGTTGGACAGGTGGGCCAGCCACCCGTTGGGCCCACGTGTCATGCACCCAAAGGCAGGTGCAGTAAGTCAATGAAGTTGCATCCCCCTCTGTGCCGGTGCAGTATAGTCATCTCACCGGACCTCTAGCTGGGGCCAAACGAGAGAACTTTGATGTTTACTGGTTTATTTGTCCCCTTTGCATTTTGTGCCAAGTTTTGACCTTTGATTTAACTAATAAAATGTTAATGCATGTAACAAAAAATGTTGTGTAAGTCACCTTACGAAAACCAAATAATCACAAAACACTTAGGCACGGTACATTACCTCCCTCCTTGTTTCTTATTTCGTGACATATCAACCAATGAGAGATGTGGGACATGCATGCTTTCAATGACTTGAGACTACCAAACATGACATGCAATGGTTAGTTCATTGCATGTAATCCTATCAATTAGCAGAAAGACATTAAGTTCTCTCGCCGATAGGAACAAAACAGTACACCATGTATTTATTTACAGAGGGAGTAGTACATTTTTTGTGACAGGCATTACTAGATATTGCTAGTCAAATAATAAAATCCAGATGGACGTGGTAGTACTACTAAATCCAGATGGTGGCGCTAGTACTAGTAGTAGTACTACCAATGTAGTAGCACTGTACTACCTGTTGGACAAATTATTACGTGCTGCTCCTCACAGTGAAGTGACAAGACCCTGCGCCGGAGATGACACCTGAGTATAGGCGCCGTGTTCGGCATACCATAGTCAGCCTCACCGTCTGCAGTCACTATCATCATGGCTGTAGAGCTAGCCTGCTTACAACTAGCCATGTTCGACATAATTTCCCATGCGTAGATGCCCGTGCATTGCACGGAACACCAAGGTTGGGGGTGGATGGCGCCGACAGCGGCCATCGCGCCAGATTTTTCCATGGCCTTCTAGATGTGGTGGGGAGGAGATAAGGCTGATTGTGAGAGACAAGGAGTTGTTTGTAAATAGGGAACAAGTGTGGGCATCTTTTGGCAAAACTGGAGAAGTTTGGTTTGTATGCGTCAAATCTAGATCGGACGGCTATTGGTAAAAGATGGCAGGCACAACATCATCACCAACTCAGGACCTGTTTCATTCACAGGATTTTGAAAACGCAGGAATAGGACACGGCAAAATTACAAGCTTCAAACTGATATTACAAATGTTAGGAGTAATGCTGCACCTACGAAGAGGGAATTACTAGGAAGTTTACGTAAGAACTTCTGTTAATTATGTGGATGCAGCATTATTGTACAAACTAAAATCCCCCGCTCTGACAAGTCACAAATGGGCAAATAAGTGTTCGAGTCTCTGGCCACTGGATGTTTCAAAAACAAATTCAGCTTCTGCGGAGACTTTGTAATTTAGGCTTAGACGCTTGCGATGATCAGCACACCATTCATTGTTGCGCCAGAGAACACCAAACCTCATTACCTTGAGCACACTTGCCTCCAGAACAAAGAACCTGGCCAATTTAATCTCTGATGTGCTGCCTCAGTAGTCGATCAAATGAATTTCTGTAAGATGGAGATCAAGGCATTCGATGAGATTGTTATAGTGCAACACATTTTTCACTTTTGGGTCTTTTTTTATTTGCAAAAGAAGAGAACATATTAGAGCAGTTGGCTGTATAAGATTGCCATGTCATCAAGAGTACCAATATCATTCGCTCATATGATAGGGTTGGTTGGCTAGTGATATTTTTTCACTCTCTCTCTTTCTCTTTCCTCTCATTTACCTAGGAGCACGTGAAGAGCTTGGGCATTTATTGCCTTCCACTATGTTGCTAATTCCATATTTCTCAAAAGTATGCCACATAATATGCATCGATGTCAAATCAAAAGACTTTGGCACCGCTCTCGTGATGTGAGAGAGTTGGCACCGTTGTGCACATAGACCCACATGTATAAACAAATCAATCAAACCAACTACACCAGCCTCTCACTCTCCCAAACAAGTGTTTTTTATTGCCCCAGCCCTCTCTTTCTCTCCCACGCAAGTGTTTTTTTCATTGCGTGAGTTAATTTGGCACTGGAGGAAAGTACGTGATCCAGATTGGGGCACCAGGTGAGCAATGGAGGGGCATCGATGCCAAATGCATCACAAGTGAATTTGGCACGTGTTTTGGCCTACATAGTGGAGGGCCATTATAGCCCACTTTTGTACTACCTCGTATTTAGTATAAAATTTGACCATAGATTTACCTAAGAAAATGCCAATGCATGTCACTAAAAATTATACCATTTGAAATTATGTTCAAATACGAATCCAACGATATAGTTCTTAGTGACATGCATTAACATTTTATGAGTTAAATCTATGGTCAAATTTTGATACTAAAAAATAGGAAGAGTAAACCAGGACGGAGGTAGTACTTGCTCTTAGGGTAACCATAGAGTTACTAGTCTAAGTTACTTTCCAGTATGACTAGCTCGGCTACTATAGTAGTACAACAAAAAAACGATGCAGGTGATCACGTGAGAGAAAATACTAAAAACATTTCTTTTGGTGCAGTGCGTAGATGCACTTTTGAACACTAAACTTGTCATCGTTATTTGGGAAAATTACGAAAAAATTGAGCTACGTTGTGATTACCGTTTACTAATAGGAAAGAAGTTTCACCTCGATGAGTAGCTTCTCCGTGCATGGAAAGCATGTAAGGAATCCAACAACTTGATCCAGATTGGGGCCGATAGATTTTATTATCAAGATCTTCACTGTGCGCATACACTAGGTCAAGCTTGTGGGAATCATTTTCTGGAAGACGGTCGTAAATACATCAAGAAGAAATTTAAAAATGAGAATTCAATAAGATGGAGAAGACGATGAGTGTTGTACCTGAATGATTATGGATCCAATAAAGAGTTTGGAGAATTTGGCAGACGAGTAACCAACGCTGTCAATTTCGGCGCGTCAATGACCCTGATTTTTGTTGGAACTTCTAGATCCGATACAAGCAATCTCTCAAGGAAAGGCGCATTCTCAATGACCATAACGTGGAACAGCTGGAGTGATCTCTTCCCAATTGATGTCTTGTTGTGGGGCCAGCAAGACACATAAATCCATTGGAGATTCTTCGAGGCGATGTGGAGGCTAATGAACCTGTGGATCTGCTCAAGACAAAGGTACTCGAGCATAGTACAGATGCGGAGCAGGTGCTCCATAGCCTTCTTCGAGATGACAACATCGAAGAGGTCGAGCTGCTTGAGTTGAGGGAGAAGAAGGGCGGGCGCGACATTAATCTGGGAAGATAGCAGGAGCTAAAGCTGGCGCGGCGCAGCTTTGGCGTGAGGCAGAGCACGGACGGTGGCAGAGAGCGACATCATCCAGCTTCAAAGCTGAGCTCCTCGAGCTGATCTAGGGTAGGGGATAAGAACCACTCGTCAAACTTGGCTTGGACCTTGCAGTTGGTATTGAACATGCAGATGTCAAGGCGTCTGGCTGGCCCAGGGTGCGATAAAAGGATCTTGGAGAATGCGGCCATGTGTTTGCAATCCTTGTCGCACAGGCAGCTATCGACGGTGAGGTGGAGGGGGACGCGGCGCTAGAGGGGGCACCAGCGCCGGGAGAGTAGGGCGGTCCGCACGACAGATTTGGTGAGGAGGAGGCCGATGATGACGAGCAGCATGTCGACCGGGAGGCTGCTGATGAAGTCCAGGCTCGCCGGATGCGGTTTTGGCTCAAGCCGCCTCTGCTTGTTGGCTGCCTCGCCATCCATCTCAACTGGCGGTGACGTCGATGTACACGTGTGCTGGTGTGTGTTGTGTGTTGGGTGTGCGCGAGTGCATCCTTCTGTGCATGCTGCCGTGCAGTGGTGAATTGTGCGCGAGTGTGTCCTTCACACGGAAGAAGTGTGTCCTCAATGCGCCCTCAATTTACTAGCGTGCGGGGTGCTACCCCGAGTGGTTTCAACTTTGTTTACTTCACCATGTGTCAGATGGGCCTCTAGTTTACTTATTTTCACCCACTGCCACATGGGCCAACACACGAAGATAGAGAACACGAGTTGACAAGGCAACATGTGGACTGGTTGACTGGTCAACTAAACAATATATGGAGCTATATGCTAACACAGTGAGCGTATAATCCATCGGTATAGAGAGTGCGAGTGAGAGGGGAGGCCCATGAGAGATAGCAGAGAGAGAGAGAGAGAGCTACTCCCTCCATTCGATAATGTAGTTCCAACATTTTTTAAAGTCAAACTTTTGAAACTTTGACCAAGTTTATAAAGTAATTACTTATATCTACAATACCAAAGATAAATGATAGTATGAATTAAGTACATGTTGTGATGAATCTAATGATCATTCCAGATGTAAATGTTTTTCTCCACATATACCTGGTCAAACTTTTCTAAGGTTTGAATTTTCAAAACATCCATATGCTTATGGACATGAGAGAGTCCCTAACTGGAGAGAGAGAGAGAGTGAGTGAAATAGAAAGAGTGAGTGAAAAAAGTGTGTGTGTGTGTGCATGTGTGAAAGAGACATGCACAACACATGATAAAAGTAGAGAAAAAGCGTGTATGTCTTATGCAAACATATCACACATGCATCTTCGACAACGGAAGCAAGGTGAGGAGATAGTGTGTGGTTGTTTGCAACCGAGAGAGAAAGACCCCTAGCACATGGCCAAGAGAGGTCTGATAAACAAGGGAGAGAGGTCGAGAGAGACGTACGGAGAAAATGCAGACATGGGGAGGAGAGAGTGTATGTTTGTCATAGAGAGAATCCCTGGAGACCGTGATGGGACTACATGGGTGGGAGATCGAGTGACAAGGTGTGTGCGTGATAGAAGATACCCCGAGAGATATCGAGATAGACGTATGGATGGAAGGAGACAATACGTGTGTTCCTGATGGCTAGTGAGAGATAATCATACTTAGGGGGAGGGAGTGCTTGCGCCTATGATGGAGTGAGGGATTATGGTACTTAGGGGGGTGCGTGTCACATAGAGAGAGAACAAGGGCGGATAGTGTTGGATGGGTCTATATGTATAGCAAGAGCAAGACATGTGTATGTGTGAACCACAGAGATATAAAGTTTGAGAGAGATAGAGGAGCCCCGATAAGGCTGAGTGGTGTGTCAGATAGCTGAGAGGGGGAAAGAGATTTTCCATCCGCTCGATAATGCAGTGCATGTAAATTTTTTAGAAGTCAAACTTTGGAAACTTTGATCAGGTTTATGCAAATGTTATTTATATCTACAATACCAAAGATACATCATACAAAACTACATCCCATGGTGAATCTAATGGTATATGTTTGCCGCTCTAGATGTAATTGTTTTTCTCCACGTACATGGTAAACTTTGTGATGTTTGACTTTTCAATAAATCTATATGCTATGGACCGAAGAGAGTGCCTAAGTCGAGAGAGATCAAGTGCGTGTGAAGGAGAATGAGTGAGTGTGCAAAAAGAGTATGTGTGTGACAGAGAAAGTGACAACAAACGATAAATTAGAGAGAGAGAGAGAGAGTGTGTGTGTGTTTATTCGTTTCTTCTGCAAACATATCACGCATGGATCTCCGAGATAGAAAAGCGAGGCGAGGAGATAGACGAAGATAGCTAGTGTGTGATTGTTTGCAACGGAGAGAGACACCCCTATAGCACCTGTCCAATAGAGGTCTGGCCAACAAGGAACAAAGGTCGAGAGGGACACATGGAGAACATGGACGCATGGGGAGGGAGAGAGGGTGTGTTTGTGATAGAGAGGTTCCCTCGAGATCGTGAGGGTACTATATGGGTGGGAGATCGAGGGAGGTGCTTGCACGATAGAAAGATGCCCCGAGAGAAATTGAGATAGACCATGCACATGTTTGTGATGGAGACTAAGATTAGCTAGTCATATACATATATGGGGGACTACATGTGCCTACAATTGAGTGAGAGACCATCATACTTGGCTAGCTAGGCATAAGATTGTGTGTGTGTGTGTGCATGTGAGATGGACAGAGAACGAGGGAGAGAGATAGAATTTTAGATGGGTCTATCGAGTGCGA